>NC_051163.1:61405191-61576649 GCF_013339745.2 Dermacentor silvarum | reverse complement strand
CGTCAACCTCTGTCGCCTCTGCAACCTTCCCTCGTGGCTTCTTTCGCGGTGGGACTTCGTCATCGCTCTTCCTTTTTCTATCGTTCCTCTTGGGAGTAGGCTGCTTGCTCAGGTAAGCTGGAAGATTCGGCAAAATTGTGGGGACTGCGTCCGGAGTAAGCGTAGGCGTCCCGCGTGAAATACGAACTTCCTCACCATTTATACGGTGCATGCACATAGTCCCTGACAATGAAACGCTGCTCAAAATGCAGTTCACATACCGCGCAGTCTGCGGTTAGCGGCTTGTCGGCTCTATGTAGGTTCTTTTCCCACGTGCATCTCCGTTCCGGGTCTGCAGGCGCCTTGAATAGCGACAGCTCCTTCGCACTGTTAGTTCGGGCGTATCCTGTGCTACACCCTGGTGCGTAGCAGTGGTTGAGACGTTGCTTTGCACTCATTGACGCAAGTGGCCGCATTCACATGAGAAACTTGGCGAAACGCAATCACACAGAACGAAATGCCACAGCCAAAACACACCACTGAAATGCAATGGCCGGTCGTGCTCAAACCGCTCGTTTGCAAGAGTGGTCAACGACAGCGCCACCGCTTCAGGTGCCACTTCCGCTGACACGCGCAGCAAGGCGCGGCCCCCTCCGCTCGTTGCACAGAGCCGCTATTCTGGGGCTCTATTCTGGACACGCATGGCGGCTGCACGGCCGCCATTATCCGCCATCTTGGCTGTCTCATTGGCTGTCCAGAGGTCACGTGTTTCGAAATTTGTGCCGGGAAACGGAAGTTTTGCAAAATGCAATTTTGCGTTTTCGTCAGAATGACGAAGCGTGACGAGGAGCTGCAAGTTTTATCGACTAATACTTTTTTGTGGTCCTTGGCGCCTATATTGCGACTTTAGCGCTTTAAAAGAAAGTGGACGGTAGCATGCAGAAGCTCGTGCAATGGATCTGCAATTTCGCGAATATGTGGTGGCGTTCCAATATAGCCGGCATGTCAGCTTGTTCATTGGCTGAAAGAATATCCCGTGAGGAGCGTCACAGGAAGGGCCGTTTCGTAAACGTCAATTTGACGTTGCGTGACGTTGCGCTGGGCCGCCATTGCAGAGATTTTCCGCCATAATTTGTGGTGCGATGAGCCGCGCGAATTATGGTAATGAGCGGCCATATGCAATGGCAGTGGAGAGGCAAGCGTATCGCCGCATTTTCCCTGTCATTTCGGGCCATAAAAATATTTTGCTCACAACGCGTGTTCATAGCATTTGCATCGCTCTCGGGTGGTGTTGGCATTTGTGTTTTGCACCATCATTTTTATTAAAAACACGTTTATTTGAAATAATATTGGTTGAAACTAGCAAACTTTCTGCTACATTTCGCACTTTTCACTATTGCGTTTGTATTGTAATCAATATTAATGACTTTTCGCGTCATCAAAGGCTATGACAACGGTGACTTTTTAATTTGCAAAAAAGAAATGCACGCAAGACGGCGCCTTGAAGTTTCCTCTCGCGGAGCGAGTAAGCATCGAAGTGCACATGAGATGGCAGTGCCGGCGTTTGCGTCGCTCAAGCGGATACCTGTGGCGCGCGCAACGCTATCGATGATATTCGGCGGCTTCTCAGCCAGACGATTCGGGCTGAGTCACTTGCAGATCACGAGATAGCGATAACGCGGCCTAGAGCGTGCGCTGATCATCACTGGCAGGTCGCGTATGTTGTCTCAAGGTAGAAAGCAAACGCGTGGGCGCCAATATACGATGACTCATTCCGTTTCCCGAGGACACGCATCCTAGCTAATGAAGCAGACGACAGCCTGCGCGCATGCAGACGACGGAAGCGAGAAACGATTTTGATGGAATAATCGTACGCGTTGAGCTAGCTGTTTTATTTTTACTGGGGAGGAAAACTGTTTTGCTTTATCAGCCACGCTATGTTCAATGCCTACATTACAGTTTCTTAGGCGAAACGTCAAATTTGCGTCACGTTACGAAAGCAAATCGGAGCTATCGGCGCAATTGTGTAAGCGTCGCGCGTACGTCACGCTTCGAAGAAAATGGCGGAATGTCCAGAATAGAGCCTCTGAATTGCTTCTAGTTCACTGTACCTCAAGTACGGTGGCTAGATGGGTATCTAGCCACCGTACTACGGTGGCTAGATGGGTAAGTGTGCCGACCGAGCGTAGTTCACCACTTCTCCGCATCATGACGCAAAATTGGCGCTGCGGACAGTAGAAAGGTTCAGCGGCGCGCAACGGCGGCTGCGCTGTGTAGACGAGCTGCGTGTCTGATAGTATCGCTTGCCTCTGATTGTATATTTGAAGTGCGCGTTATAATACCGTTCTGGGCAGTGTAGGCCAAGCCAGAATGAGGAACTTGTTGTTGTCGTCTAGTCAGAAAAAACGAAACGCTGAAGTAAATTTTCTAGCTTGGCAATCGGTCACATTTATTGATATAAACGCGGCGCTCCAGCCCATTGCATTAAAGACGTAAATGCATTTTTTCCATGCATAAAACAATACTACAATGGTTTTATACGGTATGTGGAACCGTGTTTACATGATATTTAGCGAGTTCTAATGCTTCAATTTCGAGAAATCCAGCTATTGTTTTATTGCTGCGTCAGTTACGGTATCTAAATTGGTGCGAGAAGAATTGTGTTGGTAAGTGCATATGGTTCACTGTTTCATTGTAATAAAATAAAGCAATAAGTCTTGGACTAGATTCGTGAATATATTTAAAATACAAGAAAAGCTCTCGTAACTTGAGTCAGCAGACACACCAACATAAATTAGCTAGCGCCAGCAAGGCCGCAACGTTGGTCCACCACATCATAGCATTGTTCACAGCACACGCCTCATCTTCAGGTGCTTCCTCTTCTCCCTGTTGCTTTCGCGCGCCATGTTATTGCCCTTGACAAGAAAGTAAAGGCGTGTAATTGAATAGAACTTCACAACATCGTTTGTGAGCTCTTTCTTGTGCCGCTTACAGCCGATCAAATTCTTGGGATTCAGCTGCAGAAAAGGATGCAAAGTTGGCGATAGACTGTTCCTTCGTAACTCATTTAAACTGAAGCACAGCTTGAAGGCGTCTTCGAGCGATGCTACCAGTTTTTAACACGAAAGTGTTTTATGCCGGGGTCCACCAAGACTTCACTGACGTATTTCCGTCACGGAAATACGTCAGCTTACAATGTACACGAACATAATACAAAGAAAGAAACCAGAAGAAAAAGTTCCACAAACATGGAAAATTTGGAAATCGAACCCACGACCTCTCGGTCCGCGACGATAGATCGCCGAGCGTTTAACCCATTGCGCCACAAACGCATTTGCAGAGAGCTACACAGACGCGCCTTATATATCTAACACTCCTCCGTGTACCCGCGCTCTTGCTCGGGGCGCTGCCGCCGCCTACGAGCAGAAAAGAGAAGTACTGCATTATGACACTAACGCGCACCGACAGTGAACGCTTCGGTGGTCTCAGCACTACTATAGTGCCTAGAATATACTTACTAGTGTGCCGACCGCGGGCTTTCCGGTGGCACGGAGAATGATGCCTTCCGCTGGCGGCCACCAGACGGCGATAGCCGTACGGACCGTGCTATGCCGAGTGGCGTCTCTAGCCAACGCGCGCGTGTGCGACAGACGCCAATGGGCTGTCCCAGCCCGTTTCGCTCTGCGGAACGTTGGTTGATGTGCAAAGTGTAATCGAAAGAATATGATTTCGTTGCACTTACAAACGATCGTACGCACAGTTATCATTATAACGCTACACGATACCGGGTGTTTCTGCGAAAAGTACCAATAAATAAATACGTGGTTTCCGAAGAAGTGTAACTTTTTTCCACAGTAAACTATATATGCGACACAGTGTCCACAAATGCTAAATTCACACCAAGTTGTATCTAATTACCATAAATTAAATTAATTACCATAAATGACGGTAATTAAGCCGGGCACATTTTCATGTGCGAAACAGCGTCGACTAATTTTGAACGAGCGCTCAATGTAGCAATTATTAAAGTGTTTCTCACAAGCGACAGCCACCAGAGCTATAGCCTTCGATCTGCCCTCTTATATTCTCCCACTCGGCAAAACGTTCTGGGTAAGCAGGCGCGCTGAATAATGAGACTTGCTCGTTGTTTGAGCGGTATCCAGTTGTACAATATGGGACAAAACAGGTGCTGTCTTTACGCCTCGTTTTCTGCGACGACATCTCGGTTCCGTCCGTGAACAGACACAAGTGCGAACCACGCGCACAGAAAAGAAGCCCATCAATGACATGCGGAGGCACCACATGCTACTTGCTCGAAAGCTACAACGCGCCGCAACCGGTTGACTGCGCTTACGAACGCGCATCCGAAGTGCATCCGAAGCGCAAGCGACGCGTGATGCGCCGCTCGGTTAGCACGGTCCCAAACAGTGTCGCCGTCTGGTGGCCTCCGGCGGAAGGCATCACCGGTGGTGCCAGCGTCTCCCATTGGAAACGCCCGGCGGTCGGCACACTAGTAAGTATATTCTAGGCACTATAGCACTACGACGCCTCGATGCCAGCATTCGAAGGGACGCTGGCATCAAGAAGCACTACCAACGCCACCTAGGTGGCGTTCACCGTACTCAGCACAGCGGAGCGTGGCCTCCGCAATTAGCTCTGAAAATGTTTCTGAAGTTGATCGCGGAGGCTGCAATTACGACGCGCTGTACGCGCTGATTTGACTCGGTGACGATTCAGTTACGTGCTTTGTCTTGCGCGTTGTATTAGTGTGTCAGTTACGTGCTTCGTCTTTCGCGTTGTGCTAGCGTGTGCAGCGTAGTGCAGCTTCCATATGCACGACGGTTGCTCATGGTCATCGACGTTGGTAGTCGTGATGGAGGAGACGTGCCACCAGGCGTCAGCGTGGGTGCATCAACGCCTAAGGGCGCTTTAGCCACAAAACACCAATAGACATTATATATCAATGTGCAATAAACATTACACTACTTCTGTGAAGACACGTTTCACTTTCGTGTTCTATACCGATTCCTATATAAGAGGGATCAACCACATTTTTTTAGTGCTTCAGAAGGGAGTAACAGCCCTGACCTACGCATTCTGTTGAATTCAGTAATGTCCCTGAGCAATCGGAGCACTTGGCTCTTTGCAGAACTTCCTTGCTACATAGCCTGCTATATAGAATATTAGCCTAGAATCACTTTTCTTTTCCTTGTAGCAGCGCAGTGGTGCTCGATGTCGCAGGCGCTGAGCACCTCATGTGCGGCTTGCAAATTTCCAATGTCAAGGAGCTCATGGACGTACGCTTTTCGGTGTACCGCTTGCTCATTAACGTCGCCGATACAATCTAGCCACCGTACCGATACTGAGCAAGCTACTGAGCAGCTCGGGGCGAACATTTCCCTGTCAGACAGCGGAACAATTCCGCAGTCTTTCTCGCAAATTTAGAGCCCGACTTGCAGTTTGGAGCGAAGCAGTAGGTCTCCTTGGTGGTCTTCTTTGGTGGAGCAACGCCGCCGCTAATCTCGCCGGTCATCTTTCCTACCTGGAACATTCCACATCGCTTAGGAACTTACAAACAGTACGAGAGATGCGGAGCTCTTCGCCTTTGAAACTGACACGAACAGACGACATACAACTATTCCAATACGGGCTTTATTTTTTTTTTTTTTTGCTCGCCGCCAGTCCGCCAGCCCCCTGTAGCAGACGACGTGCGCTGCGGAACCTTTCTACTGACCGCAGCGCCAATTTTGCGTCATGACGCGGAGAAGCGGTGAACTACGCTCCAGAGGCGCCGGTCGGCACACCTACCCATCTAGCCACCGTAGAGTGTACTAGATAATGGTCGAGTGGGCCGAACGGCGCTCTCCCGCTGAGGCGCCGCGTGTGGAAAAATTTTGCGAGGGCGCTGCGAGCGAACTGGATTGGGGCGGAGACACGCTCCGCGGCATATTCAACGCACTTTCGCTGCGGGCGCCGAGGCCGATTGCGCATAGTACGCTCTTAAAATAGTGCTTTATTTCAACTGCAAATTTTTGTTTACACCATCTTGCCAAACATATATATTTGAGGCATGGATTATACAACGCGTCGTCTTCAGTTTTGTTGTCGTTGTCAAGCGCGTCGTCTGCTAGCGAGCGCGCGTTCGCTACGCGGACGCTGGCGGCGCCCAGTTTTTCTCGCAGAACGTCTATGTAGTACATTTGTTTTTATGTTTTAGTTGCTTTGGTGCGCTCATGACTCTTGACGGCTAGTGCCAAAGGTAGTTTCAGTCAAGTGAACCATTGTTTTTAACACTGTCTTCTAAAAGCAACTGGCATCTCTGCAACATGAAGCTACGTACGAAAATTTTATTATTGATAGCGTGTCATTTTACGCGCGCTTCTTGTCGGTGGATATTGATCAGGAACAATGATCGAAGAAAACAATATTAAACTGAAATAAACCAGGTTTATTAGCTGCGTGGCGCGAAGAATGACCGATGTATTTCTACGTAATTAAATCAAAGGGTACATTGAGAATGGTACAAATGGTACAGTGAATGGTACAAATGGTACAAATGAACTCCCGACCGTGCACGTTTGCATACGAAACACACGTATTAGTGAATACTGCACATAAAACTCTCATTCGCAGAAATAATATTCATAGCAGACAATTAAAACTAATTAATTGTGGGGTTTTACGTGCCAAAACCAGTTCTGATTATGAGGCACGCCGTAGTGGGGGACTCCGGGAATTTGGACCACCTGAGGTTCTTTAACGTGCACCTAAATCTAAGTACACGGGTGTTTTCGCATTTCGCCCCCATCGAAATGCGGCCGCCGTGGCCGGGATTCGATCCCGCGACCTCGTGCTCAGCAGCCCAACACCATAGCCACTGAGCAACCACGGCGGGTAATTAAAACTATATATATATATATATATATATATATATATATATATATATATATATATATAATATCCGTACGAATGTAACGCATAACCGCACTATTGCAGGCTGAAAGGTGATATGTGTGTGTGTGGTGTGTGTGTGTGTGTGTGTGTGTGTGTGTGTGTGTGTGTGTGTGCGTGCGTGCGTGCGTGCGTGCGTGCGTGCGTGCGTGCGTGCGTGCGCGGTGCGTGCTGTGGTGTGTGTGTGTGTGTGTGTGTGTGTGTGTGTGTGTGTGTGTGTGTGTGTGTGTGTGTGTGTGTGTGTGTGTGTGTGTGTGTGTGTGTGTGTGTGTGTGTGTGTGTGTGTGTGTGTGTGTGTGTGTGTGTGAAGTGTTATTTATATTGATATGCTGTACGACGCCGAACAGTCGTTTCGTACGAATGTAACGCATAACCGTACTGTTGCAGTCTCAAAGGTGAGAGACCGATGCAAGTGCGGACTGTTATTCCGAATGATTGTGCTACCGGAGAGTTGTGGCTGTCGCGCAGAGGCGCAGTTCCTGAGAAAATTAACGCAGGGATGTTAATAAGTCCGGCTAATAAGCTGCTAATAAGCCCTGATAATAAGTGTAATAAGCTGTCATTCAATATAAATGCCCCGTTTTGGGGCAGCCTGTAAATCTGCTAACTTGATTCAGGCAAGGAAAACTTTTTTTTTTTTTGACAGTCTCACCATCTTTGCAACCCATTAAAACTGGGTGCCCCATGTGGTACCACACTTATCTTCTTGAACGAACGCAGCAGATCTACACATATCTGTACGTGTATGTGAGGTATGCCGTTTCTCTAATTGCTTCATTATTGTCGTTATGATAGTGCGTCGAATAACTTAAAGCAGCCGTTTATAATATACAAGCTGCTTAGTTGAGCGGACAGACATTTGGGAATGGCATTACATTTATGTATGACATATAGGGTAAGCGTAACATGTTTTTCTCGGAAATCAGACTCGAGAATAATTTATTTTGTTTACACTCCTAGCAAAAAGACGAAGAACGCAGCCACCTGTCCTTTTTTTTTTAGTTAAAACAAATTTGTGGGTTTTACGTGGCAAAACCACGATATGAGTATGAGGCACCCGGTTTAGATTTCCCCACCTGGGGCTTTTTAACGTGCACCTAAATAGAAGTACACGAGTGTTTTCCATTTGTTCCCATCGAATTCCGCGACGGATTGAACCCGCGAGCTCCAGTTTAATTAGCAACGCAACGCCGTATATCCACTATACCGGGTGTTCGAAATTAAGGTTTAGGGGATTTTTAAAAATCTCCTGTGGCAGTTAGCACAATTCTCATTGATGAGCTGGGTTATTCGAAGAGGCGGACATTAGTAGCACGAGAATCGAAACACCTATTCAACTTATAAACAAAATTGATTAATGAACTTCTAAGTTAATTACTTTACGACACATATTGCAATTTACGAATTGTAGCCGGTGAGGTTGCAAAACGCATCCACTTGAAATGAATTTCCAGAATGACACCAGAATGACATCGACCGCGATAAATGACCCCGTACCTATTACTCCGCATTCTGTTACGCGAGTAAGGCGGAAACTTGAATAGAATGTTGTGCTGCAGTTTTTTTTTTTTTTCAATAACGATGGTTCCCGTAAATCTGAGTACCCGCCGCGGGAGCTCAGTTAGCTAAGGCGTTGCGCTGCTGAGGACGAGTTCGCGGAATCGAATCCCGGCCGCGGCGGCCGCATTTCGATGGAGGCGAAATGCAAGAAGCCCGTGTGGTTGCGTTGTAGTGGACGTTAATGAACCCCAGGTGGTCAAAATTAATCCGGAGCCCTGCACTACGGCGTGCCTTATAATCAGAACTGGTTTTGGCACGTAAAAACCCCAGTACAAGGTGCCGGATGGGGCAGATATGCTTTACTTGTTTGAAGCGGCAAGCAGGAAGGTTACATATGTTTCTCCGTTTGCGTTCCGCAAGACCTACTGATGGAAAATTATATGCGGAACAATACACACGAGAGATACATGCTGCTTGAAGAACGAGAAAAATATTTGTTCTCCAAAGGGAACCGTACAATAACATAGTAGAATGAAAGCCGACACTGCGGCCGCAATGCACGGGCAATCACCGAGCGGCATTAAAAAATAAAATGAAGAGAAAGAAAGGCATTTGTTCTTAAGACATATATACATGTCATATTCGATTATGAACACCATTCGAGAGGTCTGAACGCAAATACTAGCGCGCGAAGTAGTGCGATTGACCCTGCCGAGCAGTATCGCCAGCAGTTTCCAACGGCGCGACCTTGATGCGGCCCAATCCAGTTCGATCGCAGCGCCGCCACAGTATTTTTCCACGTCGGGCGCCTCACTGCAAAGCATGCGCCGCCCCAGGCGCTCGTCCCACTCGACCATATTCTAGTACACTCTAGGTAGAGTGTACTAGAATGGGGTACGGTTAGAGTGTACTAGAATATGGTCGAGTGGGACGAGCGCCTGGGACGGCGCATGCTTTGCAGTGAGGCGCCCGACGTGGAAAAATACTGTGGCGGCGCTGCGATCGAACTGGATTGGGCCGCATCAAGGTCGCGCCGTTGGAAACTGCTGGCGATACTGCTCGGCAGGGTCAATCGCATTACTTCGCGCGCTGGTATTTGCGTTCAGACCTCTCGAATTGTGTTCATAATCGAATATGACATGTATATATGTCTTAAGAAACAAATGCCTTTCTTTCTCTTCATTTATTTTTTAATGCCGCTCGGTGATTGCCCGTGCATTGCGGCCGCAGTGTCGGCTTTCATTCTACTATGTTATTGTACGGTTCCCTTCGGAGAACAAATATTTTTCTCGTTCTTCAAGCAGCGTGTATCTCTCGTGTGTATTGTTCCGCATATAGTTTTCCATCAGTAGGTCTTGCGGAACGCAAACGGAGAAACATATGTAACCTTCCTGCTTGCCGCTTCAAACAAGTAAAGCATATCTGCCCCATCCGGCACCTTGTACTCAGATTTCGTTCTTCTTTTGGGGTTTTTTACGTGTCAAAACCAGTTCTGATTATAAGGCACGCCGTAGTGCAGGGCTCCGGATTAATTTTGACCACCTGGGGTTCATTAATGTCCACTACAACGCAAGCACACGGGCTTCTTGCATTTCGCCTCCATCGAAATGCGGCCGCCGCGGCCGGGATTCGATTCCGCGAGCTCGTCCTCAGCAGCGCAACGCCTTAGCTAACTGAGCCCCCGCGGCGGGTACTCAGATTTACGGGAAGCATCGTTATTGAAAAAAAAAAACTGCAGCACAACATTCTATTCAAGTTTCCGCCTTACTAGCGTAACAGAATGCGGAGTAATGGGTACGGGGTCATTTATCGCGGTCGGTGTCATTCTGGTGTCATTCTGGAAATTCATTTCAAGTGGATGCGTTTTGCAACCTCACCGGCTACAATTCGTAAATTGCAATATGTGTCGTAAAGTAATTAACTAAGAAGTTCATTAATCAATTTTGTTAATAAGTTGAATAGGTGTTTCGATTCTCGTGCTACTAATGTCCGCCTCTTCGAATAACCCAGCTCATCAATGAGAATTGTGCTAACTGCCACAGGAGATTTTTAAAAATCCCCTAAACCTTAATTTCGAACACCCGGTATTGTGGATATACGGCGTTGCGTTGCTAAACTGGAGCTCGCGGGTTCAATCCGTCGCGGAATTCGATGGGAACAAATGGAAAACACTCGTGTACTTCTATTTAGGTGCACGTTAAAAAGCCCCAGGTGGGGAAATCTAAACCGGGTGCCTCATACTCATATCGTGGTTTTGCCACGTAAAACCCACAAATTTGTTTGAACTAAAAAAAAAAGACAGGTGGCTTCGTTCTTCGTCTTTTTGCTAGGAGTGTTAACAAAATAAATTATTCTCGAGTCTGATTTCCGAGAAAAAACATGTTACGCTTATCCTATATTTCATACATAAATGTAATGACATTCCCAAATGTCTGTCCGCTCAACTAAGCAGCTTGTATATTATAAACGGCTGCTTTCAGTTATTCGACGCACTATCATAACGACAATAATGAAGCAATTAGAGAAACGGCATACCTCACATACACGTACAGATATGTGTAGATCTGCTGCGTTCGTTCAAGAAGATAAGTGTGGTACCACATGGGGCACCCAGTTTTAATGGGTTGCAAAGATGGTGAGACTGTCAAAAAAAAAAGTTTTCCTTGCCTGAATCAAGTTAGCAGATTTACAGGCTGCCCCAAAACAGGGCATTTATATTGAATGACAGCTTATTACACTTATTATCAGGGCTTATTAGCAGCTTATTAGCTGGACTTATTAACACCCCTGCGTTAATTTTTTCAGGAACTGCGCCTTTGCGCAACAGCCACAACTCTCCGGCAGCACAATCATTCGGAATAACAGTCCGCACTTGCATCGGTCTCTCACCTTTGAGACTGCAATAGTGCGGTTATGCGTTACATTCGTACGGAAACGACTGTTCGGCGTCGTACAGCTATCAATAACATTTTCACACACACACACACACACACACACACACACACACACACACACACACACCACACACACACACACACACACACACACATATATATATATATATATATATATATATAATTTTAATTGCCTGCTATGAATATTATTTCTGCGCATGAGAGTTTTATGTGCAGTATTCACTAATACGTGTGTTTCGTATGCAACTGTACCATTTGTACCATTCTCAATGTACCCTTTGATTTAATTACGTAGAAATACATCGGTCATTCTTCGCGCCACGCAGCTAATAAACCTGGTTTATTTCACTTTCATATTGTTTTCTTCGATCATTGTTCCTGATCAATATCCACCGACAAGAAGCGCGCGTAAAATGACACGCTATCAATAACAAAATTTTCGTACGTAGCTTCATGTTGCAGAGATGCCAGTTGCTTTTAGAAGACAGTGTTAAAAACAATGGTTCACTTGACTGAAACTACCTTTGGTACCCGCCGTCAAGAGTCATGAGCACACCAAAGCACTAAAACATAAAACAAATGTACTACACAGACGTTCTGCGAGAAAAACTGGGCGCCGCCAGCGTCCGCGTAGCGAACGCGCGCTCGCTAGCAGACGACGCGCTTGACAACGACAACAAAACTGAAGACGACGCGTTGTATAATCCATGCCTCAAATATATATGTTTGGCAAGATGGTGTAAACATAAATTTGCAGTTGAAATAAAGCACTATTTTAAGAGCGTACTATGCGCAATCGACCTCGGCGCCCGCAGCGAAAGTGCGTTGAATATGCCGCGGAGCGCGTCTCCGCAACAATCCAGTTCGCTTGCAGCGCCCTCGCAAAATTTTTCCACACGCGGCGCCTCAGCGGGAGAGCGCCGTTCGGCCCACTCGACCATTATCTAGTACACTCTAACTCTAGTTAGAGTGTACTAGATAATGGTCGAGTGGGCCGAACGGCTAGAGTTAGAGTGTACTAGATAATGGTCGAGTGGGCCGAACGGCGCTCTCCCGCTGAGGCGCCGCGTGTGGAAAAATTTTGCGACGGCGCTGCGAGCGAACTGGATTGGGGCGGAGACGCGCTCCGCGGCATATTCAACGCACTTTCGCTGCGGGCGCCGAGGTCGATTGCGCATAGTACGCTCTTAAAATAGTGCTTTATTTCAACTGCAAATTTATGTTTACACCATCTTGCCAAACATATATATTTGAGGCATGGATTATACAACGCGTCGTCTTCAGTTTTGTTGTCGTTGTCAAGCGCGTCGTCTGCTAGCGAGCGCGCGTTCGCTACGCGGACGCTGGCGGCGCCCAGTTTTTCTCGCAGAACGTCTGTGTAGTACATTTGTTTTTATGTTTTAGCTGCTTTGGTGTGCTCATGACTCTTGACGGCGGGTACCAAAGGTAGTTTCAGTCAAGTGAACCATTGTTTTTAACACTGTCTTCTAAAAGCAACTGGCATCTCTGCAACATGAAGCTACGTACGAAAATTTTGTTATTGATAGCGTGTCATTTTACGCGCGCTTCTTGTCGGTGGATATTGATCAGGAACAATGATCGAAGAAAACAATATTGAAGTGAAATAAACCAGGTTTATTAGCTGCGTGGCGCGAAGAATGACCGATGTATTTCTACGTAATTAAATCAAAGGGTACATTGAGAATGGTACAAATGGTACAGTGAGAACTCCCGACCGTGCACGTTTGCATACAAAACACACGTATTAGTGAATACTGCACATAAAACTCTCATGCGCAGAAATAATATTCATAGCAGGCAATTAAATATATATATATATATATATATATATATATATATATGTGTGTGTGTGTGTGTGTGTGTGTGTGTGTGTGTGTGTGTGTGGTGTGTGTGTGTGTGTGTGTGTGTGTGTGGTGTGTGTGTGTGTGTGTGTGTGTGTGTGTGTGTGTGTGTGTGTGTGTGTGTGTGTGAAAGTGTTATTGATATGCTGTACGACGCCGACAGTCGTTTCCTTACGAATGTAACGCATAACCGCACTATTGCAGTCTCAAAGGTGAGAGACCGATGCAAGTGCGGACTGTTATTCCGAATGATTTGCTGCCGGAGAGTTGTGGCTGTTGCGCAGAGGCGCAGTTCCTGAGAAAATTAACGCAGGGGTGTTAATAAGTCCGGCTAATAAGCTGCTAATAAGCCCTGATAATAAGTGTAATAAGCTGTCATTCAATATAAATGCCCCGTTTTGGGGCAGCCTGTAAATCTGCTAACTTGATTCAGGCAAGGAAAACTTTTTTTTTTTTTGACAGTCTCACCATCTTTGCAACCCATTAAAACTGGGTGCCCCATGTGGTACCACACTTATCTTCTTGAACGAACGCAGCAGATCTACACATATCTGTACGTGTATGTGAGGTATGCCGTTTCTCTAATTGCTTCATTATTGTCGTTATGATAGTGCGTCGAATAACTGAAAGCCGCCGTTTATAATATACAAGCTGCTTAGTTGAGCGGACAGACATTTGGGAATGGCATTACATTTTTGTATGAAATATAGGATAAGCGTAACATGTTTTTTCTCGGAAATCAGACTCGAGAATAATTTATTTTGTTTACACTCCTAGCAAAAAGACGAAGAACGCAGCCACCTGTCTTTTTTTTTTTAGTTCAAACAAATTTGTGGGTTTTACGTGGCAAAACCACGATATGAGTATGAGGCACCCAGTTTAGATTTCCCACCTGGGGCTTTTTATCGTGCACCTAAATAGAAGTACACGAGTGTTTTCCATTTGTTCCCATCGAATTCCGCGACGGATTGAACCCGCGAGCTCCAGTTAAGCAACGCAACGCCCTATCCACTATACCGGGTGTTCGAAATTAAGGTTTAGGGGATTTTTAAAAATCTCCTGTGGCAGTTAGCACAATTCTCATTGATGAGCTGGGTTATTCGAAGAGGCGGACATTAGTAGCACGAGAATCGAAACACCTATTCAACTTATTAACAAAATTGATTAATGAACTTCTTAGTTAATTACTTTACGACACATATTGCAATTTACGAATTGTAGCCGGTGAGGTTGCAAAACGCATCCACTTGAAATGAATTTCCAGAATGACACCAGAATGACACCGACCGCGATAAATGACCCCGTACCCATTACTCCGCATTCTGTTGCGCGAGTAAGGCGGAAACTTGAATAGAATGTTGTGCTGCAGTTTTTTTTTTTTTCAATAACGATGCTTCCCGTAAATCTGAGTACCCGCCGCGGGGGCTCAGTTAGCTAAGGCGTTGCGCTGCTGAGGACGAGTTCGCGGAATCGAATCCCGGCCGCGGCGGCCGCATTTCGATGGAGGCGAAATGCAAGAAGCCCGTGTGTTTGCGTTGTAGTGGACGTTAATGAACCCCAGGTGGTCAAAATTAATCCGGAGCCCTGCACTACGGCGTGCCTTATAATCAGAACTGGTTTTGGCACGTAAAAAAACCCAAAAGAACGAAATCTGAGTACAAGGTGCCGGATGGGGCAGATATGCTTTACTTGTTTGAAGCGGCAAGCAAGAAGGTTACATATGTTTCTCCGTTTGCGTTCCGCAAGACCTACTGATGGAAAACTATATGCGGAACAATACACACGAGAGATACATGCTGCTTGAAGAACGAGAAAAATATTTGTTCTCCAAAGGGAACCGTACAATAACATAGTATAATGAAAGCCGACACTGCGGCCGCAATGTACGGGCAATCACCGAGCGGCATAAAAAAATAAAATGAAGAGAAAGACAGGCATTTGTTCTTAAGACATATATACATGTCATATTCGATTATGAACACCATTCGAGAGGTCTGAACGCAAATACCAGCGCGCGAAGTAGTGCGATTGACCCTGCCGAGCAGTATCGCCAGCAGTTTCCAACGGCGCGACCTTGATGCGGCCCAATCCAGTTCGATCGCAGCGCCGCCACAGTATTTTTCCACGTCGGGCGCCTCACTGCAAAGCATGCGCCGCCCCAGCCGCTCGTCCCACTCGACCATATTCTAGTACACTCTACTCTACCGTACCCGAGTACCGTAACCCGAGCAAGCGTAACCGCCATGTTGCACAGTGTAGCCAGACGCGGCCAGTTTTAGCAGCGCCCCCTGCCAACGCCTCCTATAAAGACAATGCCTGGAAAATGAGCCGCGAACTCGTGCCCTACCCTCGGATTTTTCTCTCCCCCACTAGTAGGTAGGCGAGCGCCCCTGACGGGCGATCCTTGTAAACATGCCGGCGCGCGGCGGCCGGGAGCCAAGCAGCTGGCTTGTCGCGAGCAGACGACACCTTGCCGACCGCGCGTGGTCACCGCTGCTATATGCAGACGATTACACTCAAGTGGTTTCTTTATCGCTGTTCTGAGATCATGCGAGTCACCTTACAGGGCTTTTTGTCGCTGGTCAGTTTGTTTTAGTACAAAAATTTGCTGGAGAGCTGCAAATGTCCGCGCAGCGTCAGCGGCGCTGAAACTTACGCCGACGTTTTTTTTTTTTTTTTTTTCTCCAGGGACGCCAGCGGGAGCTCGCGCTCTCCGCCGGCGGACAGCGCGCTGCCGACTGCTACCGGCTACGCCATTGGCTAAGTTGATGGTGTCAAGTGACCAGGCAGTAGGTAGGCGAGCGCTCTCGCACGGCGCCTGGTGACAACACGCGGCAGGGACCTCTCTATGGGAAAAAGAGCGACGTTCCAGGCATTGTCTTTATAGGAGGCGTTGCCCCTGCAGTTCATTTGAGTTGCGAATAGTTTTGACTGCGGCTGCTTAAAGGTCCGTTCGATTCGCCTGCACCACCACTGTGAAGCAGTTCACGGTGGTTCACGAGAAGTTCAGAAATTGTGCAGCTCGATTTCTGGCGTGCGTCTAGTACAAAAATCCCTCACGTGACTCGATCCAACGCCTGTTTGGAAGGAGTGTTCCGTGGTCTTTCGTCTTTCAAGACGAAGTTTTACGCAGTTTATAAACGTCTAAAAGCTATGAACCAACTAGCCCGCCAGAATGTCCTACTGTCTTTCAAGATCACTGCGTGACAGGGGCGTTACTGAGAAAATGTTTTGGTTACTTTTTCATGACCATCCAGCATGACTAATTATGGATGGTCATGAGAAAGCTCTGCAGAAAAATAAAATTATTGCATACGGCAGGAAATCCCAGATCATGCATGGCGGCTCACCTACCGTTTTAACCCGATTGCCAATGATCGCTTTTTTTTTTTTTTTTTGCTTTATTTAATTAGGAAAATGCCTGCCCGTCGAAATCAGATACGAAAGCGAAACCACACTCGCTTCGTTGCCAACAGCCTGCCGTCAGTGCATCACGAGGCGGCGCGTAGAAAGAATACGATCCTCGTACGCTTGTGACGGCGCCCGTGCCAGGTTTCATTCCAAGTGATTTTAGATATCCAGCTGGTGAGAGCATGTTTTTGACGTTCCGGAGATTTCCATGCGCCGTCGGACGAACTCGCGAAGTGAGCTGAGGTGTGGGCGAAAGCTTAGGTCGCTACGTTTGCGGACTCATTGCAGAAGGTGCGGAATGTCGAACGCAATGGACGGCGCACGGACAACGTGATGTGCGTCGACGGTAACGTAGCCGTGTTTACGGCGGACATTGTGTGAACGAATTTCTATTGTGTGAAGGTAACGTATGCACGTTTACTTCTTCTTTTTCGTGAATGCAAGCATCGGAAGCATGCCATGCTTCATATTTCTTTTTACCAGAAATGGGGTGCGCGTTATATTTTGAGTTTGCTCAAGCAGTACAAGACGGGAGTCCGCGGTAAGGGGGCTGATGAGAATAAAGAAGTTAGAAATGGCGATATCAAGAGTGTCTGTTTATTATATACGGGCTTGTAACATATATGAAAAGCTTTTTTTTTTTTTCTTCTTTTTTGAAATGAGGGGGGGAGAGGGGCAAATCCACCTAAAGAAACGTTTAGAAAAACAAAAAAAATTATATCGGGCCGAAATGCAATGCTAGCAAAGCAATTATATGATAAGTTTTACATGTCAGCTAGAGCGACACATTACAGCGACCAATAATGAAAAATTATGTGGCTCGTTTGACACACTCGATGCGGTTTTAGTCAGAAAACCTTGTTGGAAACGACTTTCAGATTGGCCTGATGTCATTTCAGTAGAAAAGCTATTAGAGCATTGGCAATTTGGGGCACTGCTATGCTCCGTGAATACTGAGAATAATATTTGGAGAAAGCAAAGTCGTGTGCTTGAAAGCATAGCAAGCCTCATTTGTAAGGTCTCACAGGATCTTTTTCTTGAGCCACACTGTAGGTTGTAACAAAAAACAGAAATACAACTTCCAAAGAGACTGCCATTGTGCCTCTATAACCTTGTGTGGTAAGCACTTTTGACTCATTTTGATCCGTACACCAGCAGGATCTGGTTCGCTTTCGATTTGAAACAGTATCTTTGCGCCTGTATTGCTGGCGCTTTTTGACCCCATTCGTTCTGATAGGTTTTTATAGGAAAGCTGATTATATGTGCTTGACATAGCAGCATAATTTGACGTAGTTTCGGTTTCTGGATTTAGCTCATTTCGAGAAAAAAACTCATGTTTTTCATACCATGTTCTTACGTTGAACCACATATGCTATATCCTCGAAAGATAGGAAATTGTGCTATCAACGCATTTTCTCCTCACTAACCTATGGAGTTGCAACTTGGAGGATACATGAATTCTAAAAGAAAATCGTCCCCTCTCCCCTGTGCAGAATGGAAAGTCCAAAGTCCGTCTGCTTAACCTCGCTACCTTTCCTTGTTTCTCTGTCTCTCACTGAGGGGACTGCATGGTGATAGCCTAGAAAATAACATGACAGTTTTTTTTGTTTTTTATTCCATTATCCAAATACAAAACCAACCAATATATAGGCTGTTCCGTCTAAGCGATTTGTGTTTAACAAACTTCTACTGTATATATTCACGTTGGTTTTTTTAAACAACCTTTGCCATTGCACAGGCTGTGCTTTGTAGTACAATTGCTTTGTTTCTTGTTCCACTTTCTTTCTTTTTTGAGTGACTTCTTGGTGTAGCTACATTTCTTCTTGTATTGCTTCCCTCAAGCCTTTTAATGTTCATCATTTATGCATCCAGTACTGACTGCGCAAGCTGGAATTTCCCTCTCTCTGTGTCTCTGATAACATCTGTGCACATTTGCTGGTATGTTGTTTCTTGCCTGCTGTGCTATTGCTGCAGATGTAGCTCTGGTCCATGCATTTTTTCTTTTTTGTTGAGTGATGCAATGGCAAGGCATTGATTACTAGATGGCTAGATCTTCTACTTTCTGGGATTTTACATGCCAAAAACCACTTCTGATTATGAGGTATGCCGTAGTGGAGGGCTCTGGATTAATTTTGACCACCTGGGGTTCTTTAGCGTGCACTACAACGCAAGCGCACGGGCGTTTCTGCATTTTGCCTCCATTGAAACGCGGCCGGGATTCGATCCCGCGACCTCGTGCTCAGCAGCGCAACGCCTTAGCTAGCTGAGCCACCGCGGCTGGTCGGCTAGATAGAGAGTAGAGGCTAGAAAGATACCTGTGCATGTATAAAGACGTACCTCCACTGACTATCTGCTGTTTATGCCTGAACAGTATGTAAAAGTCACAGTGGTTGTATGCACTATACTACACCATCCACTGTTCAGTGCTCAGTGATTAAAACTCAATACTTCGAGTGCATGGCTGTAAATACTAAAGACACCGAGCTGATGCATTATGCTATACAATGAAAGCAAGGGACTTTGTGACACATTGTGACTGGATTTGGGGCCCCAGCGATGAACCAGTGCTCACTAATGGCGCGAAAAGTGCCGGCCACCATGCAGACTGTGTATCTTGTGTTCAGTTGCTGAGTACTTTACATTGTTCCATCTCTTACTGCCCGTCATTTTGCAGCAAGGTACATTTCCTTTTGTGCTGTTTATGCCCGGTGTACGATTCTTTCAGATTCAATGAAAATTTGTGGCACGTCGCAGTTCACCATCGTGCAAGCTTGTGCAGGCTGTTACCCTTTAACCGCCAATTTAACTTCCGAAAAACATACCAAATTCGGCAATTTTTTTTAAGTAGTCATAATTTTTTCCATGCAATTCTGATTCTGAAAATATATGTTACATCATTGATTTCTGTTTAGAATTAGCACACCGAGCAGCAAAGTACGCTGAAGCCCATGAAAGTCCATGATGCCCCAGTGCCTCTTACAAAGAAATTTTCCCTTCTTTAATGCAAAGAAATGCGACTGTATTCTCCTCCCCATCAAACATGGTGCCATGCAGTGGAGTGATGCCATGTTTTGTGGTGTTATGTCCGAGAAAATTAATCTCTTGAACCTCAAACTGACATTTATCAACATTGATGACGCGATCGTTATCACGAAGTCGAGTGAAAAGTTGACGAAGATGTGCTTTGTGGGTTTCAGCGTCATTTCTGGCGACGAGAAGATCATCTATGTGGGAAAAACAAAATGTTAAGCCTCTGGTGACTTCGTCTATAAAATGCGGAAAGTTTGAGCTGCGTTGCTGAAATCGAAAGGCATGCGTAAATACTCAAAAAGGCCAAATGGGGTAGTTATAGCAGTTTTTTAGATGTCGGATGGCTCAACGGGGATCTGGTGAGAAGCTATCACGAGATCAATTTTCGAATACGTTGTTGTGCCGGTTAAAAAGGCAGTGGAATCCTGAATATTGGGTAGCGGTTATCAGCCTGGAACAGTGACTGTATTCAGTGCACGATAAACACCAGAGGGTAGTCATTGTCCTTCTTAGGTAGCATGTGTAGTGCCGACGACCACAAGCTTGATGACTGGCAAATGAGTTTTAGTTGCAACATATGCTCGAATTCATTGCAAGCAACTTGAAGTTTATCAGGACAAGAGTCTACAAGGACAGCAGTGGATGGGCGGACCTCTGGTAACAATACTATGGGTCACAGTGTGTCTAGGGGTTTTATCCATCAGAGACTGTGTAGTAATCTCCGGAATCTCGTTGGGTAGAGTTCTATAGGATGAGGTAGGTAGTTTGACGAAAGTAGGGTTGAGGGCTGTAGCGTGCGACAGAAAACCGTTGACTGACAGATCCATGGTGTTATCCAACAGACGACAGCAGCTCATGTCCACAAGTTGGTGAAATCAGCCCCTAAAATGGCCTAGCGGATGTCTGCTATCCAAAATAGCCATTGCAACCTTCTCTTAAGACTGAGATCGAGGGTAAGAGACTTGTGCTCATAAGGTGCGATAACGGAAGAGTTGATAGCTTGTAGTGGGATGGACTTTTCGTGGAGACGCTGATCAGCTTTGGGCACAGAAATTATGCTGACCTCCACGCCAATGTCTACCAACAAACGCAGTCCTGTCGTTCGGTTGATTATGTAGAAAAGGTGGCTTGATATATGGCCATGATCGCCCACCGCTGTTATTGACGGTCGGCCTGAGCATTTCCCTTGTGCCACGGACAGGGTAACACACATAGACTAGCCACGGCACGAGAACGTGGATGGTAGTAGCACAGGTTCGGTGACAAAAACTGCGCTCAGATTGTTGGAACGGCTGTTGCATAGAAGGTGACGTGAGAGGTTGATGAGTTGGATAGGGTCGATCATTGAAGTTGCGAGTGTTGCGCAATTCCTGACACGATTCGGCTACTTGAGGTGCGAGCTCTTTTACTGTTTCCCAAAGGGAATCCACTTCAGGAAGTGGAGATCTACAGACAGCATTTATGACTGCCGGAGCGACGTCCATCATCTGGTCGGCCAGTTCGGTGAGTTCCGACAAGAATTTATGCTGAGCTGTGACAAAGAGCCATTCGTACGTTAGCTGGAAGACGCTGTAGAAACAACTCATGTAATACGGCTGCGTCCAAGGAGTCTAGTTGGTCACCAGTCAGGTGTTACAGGGAACATAGAAACTGGGTTGGACGTCTGTCACTGAGCTCTTCATTGTTCATCATCATCATCAGCCTATAATTATGTCCACTGCAGGACGAAGGGTTCTCCCTGCTATCTCCAATTACCCCTGTCTTGCGCTAGCCTATTCCAGCTTGCGCCTGCAAATTTCCTAACTTCATCATCCCACCTGACTTTCTGTTGTCCTCGACTGCGCTTCCCTTCTCTTGGTATCCATTCTGTAACCCTATTGGTCCACCGGTTATCCATCCTACGCATTACATGGTCTGCCCAGCTCCATTTCTTTCGCTTAATGTCAACTAGAATATCGGCTATTCCCGTTTGTTCTCTGATCCACACCGCTCTCTTCCTGTCTTTTAACGTTACTCCTAAGATTTTTCATTCCATCGCTTTTTGTGCGGTCCTTAACTTGTTCTCGAGCTTCTTTGTTAACCTCCAAGTTTCTGCCCCATGTGTTAGCACTGGTAGAATGCAATAATTGTACACTTTTCTTTTCAGCGACAGTGGTAAGCTCTCAGTCAGGATTTGGCAATGCCTGCCGTATGCACTCCAACCCAATTTTATTCTTGTGTAAATTTCTTTCTAATGATCAGGGCCCCCATTGAGTAATTGACCGAGATAAACCTACTCCTTTACAGACTCTAGAGGCTGACTGGCGATCCTGAATTCTTGTTCCCTTGCCAGGCTATTCAACATTATATTTGTCTTCTGTATATTCATCTTCAACCCAGTTCTTACACTTTCTCGATTAAGGTCTTCAGTCATTTGTTCTAATTTGTCTCTATTGTTGCTGAATGGGACAATGTCATCTGCAAACCGAAGGTTGCTGAGATATTCGCCGTTGATCGTCACTCCTAAGCCTTCCCAGTCTAAGAGCTTGAATACTTCTTCTAAGCATGCAGTGAATAGCATTGGAGAGATTGTGCCTCCTTGCCTGACCCCTTTCTTGATAGGTAACTTGCTACTTTTCTTGTGTAGAACCAAGGTAGCTGTGGAATCCTTGTAGATATTTGCTAAGATATTCACGTATGCCTCCTGTACTCCTTGATTACGTAATGCCTTTATGACTGCTGGTATCTCTACTGAATCAAATGCCTTTTCATAATCTATGAAAGCCATATAGAGACGTTGATTGTACTCCACCGATTTCTCGATTACCTGATTGATGACATAGATATGATCCATTGTAGAATATCCCTTCCTGAAGCCAGCCTGTTCTCTTGGTTGGCTGAAGTCAAGTGTTGCCCTGATTCTATTGGAAATTATCTTGGTGAATATTTTATACAATACTGAAAGCAAGCTAATGGGTCTGTAATTCTTCAATTCTTTACAATCCCTTCTTATGGATAAGTATAATGTTGGCGTTCTTCCAGCTCTCTGGTACACTTGAAGTTGTGAGGCATTGCGTATAAAGGGCCGCAAGCTTTTCAAGCATATCTCCTCTATCTTTGAATAAATCTACTGTTATTCCATCTTCTCCTGCAGCTTTTCCCCTGGTCATGTCTTTCAAGGCCCTTCTAACTTCATCGCTAGTTATAGAAGGAGCCTCTGTATCTGGTTCATCACTATTTCGAATGAAAGTAGCTTGGCTGTTTTGGGCACTGTACAGGTCAGTATAGAATTCTTCCACTGCTTTTACTATGTCATCGAAATTGCTGATGATATTACCATGCTTATCTTTCAGTGCATACATCTTGCCTTGTCCTGTGCCATGCTTTCTTACTAATTTCATGCTGCGTCCATATTTTATGGCTTCCTAAATCTTTCCCACGTTATAATTTTGAATATCCCGTACTTTCTTCTTGTTGATCAGTTTTGTCAGTTCAGCGAATTCTATCTGATCTCTTGAGTTGGACACTTTCATGTTTTGTCGTTTCTTTATTAGGTCCTTTGTCTCTTGGGAGAGCTTACCTACTGGTTGCCTTGGTGCCTTACCTCCCACTTCAATTGCTGCTTCTAAAATCAGCCTAGTTATGGTTTCATTCATTACTTCTATGTTATCTTCATCTTCCTGTTCTAAAGATTCATATTTGTTTGCGAGCACCAGCCTGAATTGGTCTGCTTTTACCCTTACTGCGTCTAGGTTGGCCTGTTTCCTCTTGGCTAATTTCACTCTTTCTCTCTTCAAATGGAGAGAAATCCTAGACCTCACTAAGCTATGGTCACTGCACTTTACCTTACCTAACACTTCTACATTCTGCACTATGCTTGGATCGGGGAGAGCATGATATCTATTTCATTCCTTGTTTCTCCATTAGGGCTTTTTTAGGTCCACTTCCTGTTGCTGCGCTTCCTGAAGAATGTATTCATTATTCGGAGCCTATTCCTTTCCACAAATTCTACCATCTCTCCTCTTGCATTCCTAGAATTGATGTCGTAGTTGCCAATTGCTTGCTCACCAACCTGCTTTTTCCCCACTTTTGCATTGAAGTCGCCCATGACTACAGTATACTGCATTTGCACCTTTCTCATTGCTAATTCAACATCTTCATAAAACTGTTCTACTTCTTCATCATCGTGACTGGCTTGTACTACCTTCATTTTGTACCTCCTATTCAGCTTTATTACGACGACTGCTACCCTCTGATTAATGCGTAGAATTCACCAATGTTGCCCGCTATGTTATGCACTAGAAATCCTAACCCGGATTCTTTCTTATCTGGAAGACCTCTGTAGCAGAGGACGGGGCCGTTAGTCAGCACTGTGTAAGCCTCACCAGTTCTTCTAACCTCACTAAGGCCAATAATATCCCAGGAAATGCCTGATAATTCTTCAAATAGTCCTGCTAAGCTAGCCTCACTCGAGAGGGTGCGCGTGTTGAACGTTGCCAGGTTCAGGAGCTGTTGTTCATTGTTCAGGAGCTGCTGAATACGCCAAAGTGCAGATGGGACGAGATGGTGAACAAGAGTTTCTTTGATTGTCAAATAAGGAGTTTCATCACGTGGCTGAATGAGGATGTCGCATATCTCGGCCATGGCCTGCAGCGGCAATGCTTCAAGCAGGAGTTCATACTTGCAAACTTCCAATGTGACGCAATTACTGCGGAACTTGTTCTCAGCTTGTGTGAACCATAGCGTGGGATCAGCAAGCCATAGCTGTGGTAGTGTAATGGTCGCTGTAGCTCCTATAACACCTGTAGAAGGTACCTGACCGGTTGCAGAGGTAGGAGCGGGGTTGAGGTTGTCTAGAGTCTCATGGTAATCCATTGAAGGTTGCATTCGTAGTTCAAGTCACCATTAACTGTGGAACCATCAAGCACAGTTAAGAACACTGGGGCTTTATTTGTACGTCCCTTCACCTGATCTACTTAATTGTTTCACCTCCTCTTTTTTCACTTCACTCAAACGTCCCCCACTACTCGCTCATGTCTGGACTGGCGACGCGCCAGAAGAAGAAAAGTTTGCCACAATGACATTGCGGTGAGCGCTGCCATAAAGCCACACTATAAAGTGAAAGTCACGCTGCCGTGAAGCCACACCTAAAGGAAAAATTTGCATGTAAGGCAGGGGGTAACTTCGAGGCTTAGGATTCTGGGAAAAAATCCTCGCCTTATATTCGAATAAATATGGTAGTTGGATTCATTCCTGCAAGCTGATGGGTATCAACTGTGGAGTATCAATAGTGAATGCAGCTTAGAACGTTTTAAATGCGAAGCATTTGTTGCTGACGGCTCTGTCTGTCTGTCCCACGTCTCACACCCCCACAGTGCATGTGCGTCCCCTCTCTCTCCTCTCCTATGCTCCCCCCTTACTCTCATCTAGGAATCCTTTACGGAGCAGCACCCACGTGCCACACCCTCAGAGCGCGTGCCCGTCCCCTCTCTCTCCTCTCCTATGCTCCCCCCTTTCTTTCCTCTAGGAATCTTCTACGGAGCGGCGCCCGTGTGCCACACCCCCACAGCTCATGCGCGTCCCCTCCCCCTCTCTCTCCTCTCCTACGCTCCCCCCTTTCTCTCCTCTAGGAATGCGGAGCGGCACGCACGACAGGGGGTGCAACAGCTGCATACTCCGCAGGGGGCGCCACGGTAGTTCCTCGGTATGAAAATGACGGAGCGCGCGCGTCTCATTCTCTCTCCTGTGCAGCGCCGCGTTGAGCGCTCGGGCTGCCGCCGCGAAACCATCTCCCGCTCAAGCTAACCATCTCCCCGCTGCTTCGCATCCACACATGGTACCATCTCTTTAGCCTTTAGCGGAAGATGGAGTAATTTCTTAAATTTAATTTGCGAGTGATGAATTCCATGGAAAGTGCAGCTTCTGTCGATGTGCTAATCAGAGTAGGTCCTTTTTCTAAACAATGTTAAGTCATGAGTTTTGGCAATTGATTTCGGTAACTCCGATGTCTTTGGCTTGTCTTGCCGTTCGGAAGACATTTCAGCATTGTTGGCATGAGTGTCTTGCACTGACTGCACATGAAGCGGTTGTGCAAAATTCTCGTTTATGGGTTACCAAGTTACCAGAGCCATTACCAGCAATAGCAAAGCTGAGAGAAGCGACATCTTCTGATGATTTGTCCAACTACAATTTGTTTGATAAATTGTTTTGTTGCATCAGCGTAAGCAGACATGGTTTACTTGGTGCAGTGCATGACAGTGCTGTTGTGGTGCTAGGCAGCCAAGTGCACATGCATATACTAAAATTTACGGCAGCCACCCTACGCAGAGCAACTTGCAGTGTATAAAATGTAACCTAAAGTGAAGTGTACTCTATTTTAACACTGTTACATTCTGTAAGGGAGGCCCAGGGCCCAGCTTCCTGTTAACATGACTTGCACTGCAACATCATCTCAGCTTGAGTCCAGTGACTACGTTATTTGATTGCACTGATCTGAGAAATTCCTAGTTTCCTCACACATTAGAGTTCCTGATAGTTTGAGGAAGACTTGATCCCACTGTCTGAGAATCTTTTACAGGGTGCATCCACTTTATGGCTTTGCCAGAATAAAGGAGGTGTGGCTTTTTTTTATGATGCTCTGCTGAGAACGTGATCACAGTTGAGCAAAGAAATGTTTTACAAGTGTTAGTTCTCCTAAAATACACATTGCATTTTTGTTAGCTCATCCATGATATAAGAAGTAAACAATAAAATCCACTCTTGAGACAGTGGCGCCATATGTGCCAGCTCTCTTTTTCCTGCGAATTTATCAAGTTTGCAATTTTTCTTCTGCAGCTTTCGATAAATGGCGATGCCTGTGAAGTTGGTTCAATTAAGTATGTTTTGCATGAGTGAATAATTGTTTCTAATACATAAATATAATCACATCAGATTGGTAAGTGTTGCACTCTGTCCCTAGCCTGAATAAATTGATTGATACAAAGGGGAAAAGTTTGTGTAGCATGCTGTTTGCATCCATGCTGGCTTTAACAGTGATCTTTGTGCTGTTACAGATGCGTCGATTCCTCCTAGGGTGCTTTAAAGAGGATGTTGCTTTGGACTGTATCAGGAGTTAATCTCACAAGCTTCTTAGAAACCATCCGCCAATTTGCCCTGTTACATGACATACCAGTTTGATTTATTATTGATTTAACACTGTGATGGTGATGTGACTGTGTTTGCGTCAAGTGAAATTTCAAGTGCTCCTTCTGCCTGGTGTGTCTATTGGAATCATGAAAGAAACAAATGGGTTCCATTGCAGTCACCAAGTTGTAATCATTGTGGTAAAGAAAACAAGGCAGTAAAATGTACTGGTAGAGAATGCAGTTTCATCAAGGTAATCCATGGGACGGCATTGCCCCTGTCTTCACAGATCTGCTAAGACAGTGCTTGAGAGTGTAGCAGTGTCAATGACACAAAATAATTTGTAGATAAGTTATCTCCAGCACTCTGCAGCAGAGTTTGCTTTCGCTGCACCAAGGCAAACATTATAGCGAAAAATGTTTACAGTGCCACTAAGAAAGAAACATTCCCTTCCTTAATGCAAAGAAATGTGGCTGTATTCTCTTCCACCATCAAAGATTGTGTCATTCCCACCTATAGGAATGTTTTTTGATTTGTTTACTTATGTCTTTTGTATTTTGTCTTGTTCGCTTTCTTTATATATTCTTTCATATGTTTATGTATCAGTTGGTACTTTTGTTGTGTTGCATGATAAAAGTACTCTGATGCTAAAATAGTGTTTAGTACTCAATTTAGTAAGTGAGTGCATTATGCAGTATTACAAAATGTACTTTGACTGTTTAAGCAAATCAAAGTGGCTTGCTAATTTGGACCTCTATGTATAGCCAGCCTGGAGGTTGTATCCATTGACAACAGTGAGTTATACGTAGCGAGATTGGTGTTTATTCAGGTGTGTATATGTGGCAGTGTCTGTAACAGAAGCACAAATTGGTTAATAAGTCAACTTCAACACTGTGTACTGGTTGCATTTTGTTTCCATTGAAGTGCTTGTAAAATAACCATGAAAAAAGTTTACAGTGCTCTAATACAGACAAGCAGTCCTTTGTCGTAAGCACAAATATGTGGCTCTATTCTCCGTCAGCAAACTTTGTGCCATTCTAACCTATATAAATGGTCAGTTTATAATGTTTTCTTTCTTATGTTGTTCCTTTTCTTTCATAATTTGTTGGACTAATATTCGTATTTAATTTTATATGCTTCATGTGTTTAAATATCAGTTAATGCTTTTTGTTGTGCTGCATTCTACAAGTCCTATGCGAGAAAACATGTAATACTTTGTTTAATATTTGAGTGCACAGTGTAGTTTTATATATAAAAATGTAAATTGGCTATTTAGGCAAGAAATCAAAATTGCATGCCAAGTCCGAACTTTATGATTGCCAGCAGGGGTTTGTATGTATTCAGGTCAGGGGCGGATCCAGGTTTTTTCTGAGGGGGGGGTCAGCTTCTCTCAATGATGATGATGATAGTAGTCTTTCTAATTTACCGAAATTCACCGTTTCTGCTCACGATAAACCCACGTTTTATACGGCTAGAGCAACACCTGTAGCCCACCATGGTGGCTCAGTCAGCTCAGGCGTTGTGCTGCTGAGCACGAGGTCGCGGGACCGAATCTCGGCCGCGGTGGCCGCATTTCGATGAAGGCGAAATGCAAAAACGCCCGTGTGCTTGCCTTGTAGTGCACATTAAAGAACCCCAGGTGGTTAAAATTAATCTGGAGCCCCCCACTACGGCGTGCCTCATAATCAGAACTGGTTTTGGCACGTAAAACCCCAGAAAGAGGAAGAAGACCTGTAGCGAAGCCAGGTCTCAGTTTCTCTGAGCTTATAGGAAAAGGACTTTACCTAATACAGCCATGTGCTTGGCGGCTGTGCCTGATAATACAGGGTGTTCAAAACGAAGCTTTTATGCTTTTCTTAAATTTAGGCACTGGGAGGCACGCGAAGACCACCTGCGCAAATAAGTTATATGGCCAGGGGGGCACAAAGTGAGATGATAATTATCGCTGTGAGCAGCCCAATTAACTAAAACTGAACAATTATTTTTTGTCGACTGCAGTAGGTGGGTATGTTTGTATTGAAAACTTAGAGACAGTCGCGTTTCTACACAGTATCAGCCGGAAGAATTATTCTAGCGTGTTCGTGCTCCGAGTTATCCGACTCCAAATTTCAATTGTCGTACTGCGCAGAGTTATCGAGTCCACGCGAGAGTGGTTTATGCTTTGCGTTGCTGTGGAAGGGAGGCATTTTGAACATATTTAGGGCATTGACATCTTGATGGGTGAAGTGTTGTCATGAGATTTGTGCGTGACAACACCAAACTTAAAGCGGAAGTATGAAATAATCCTTAGCATAGCTAAAAAGGTTTCTGCTGTTGATGGTGCAGTTGTTGATCTTGATTTCAATAAAACTTACAATACTTCGAAATCGGAGTCATCATGCGTAGGAGGGATAACCGGTGGACCGTTAGGGTTACAGAATAGATACCAAGAGAAGGGAAGCGCAGTCGAGGACGGCAGAAAATCAGGTGGGATGATGAGGTTAGGAAATTCGCAGGCGCAAGTTGGAATACGCTAGCGCAAGACAGAGGTAATTGGAGATCGCAGGAAGAGGCCTTCGTCCTGCAGTGGACATAAATATAGGCTGATGATGATGATGCTGATGATGACTTCGAAATCAGCAGTCACTTAATTTGCGCAGCCCAGGCAAGGACCATGGCCGGTCGTCTAGTCACCATAGGCCCGCGCACTGGCCTCGCGCTTCTCCGCTCGCCCCATTATCTCGGCATGGCAGCTGCCTCCATCTTTACAGGCTGCGCGGTCGCGTGTTACCACAGCGGTTACGGGTTCTTCGATTTTTTTTTTTTTCGCCAGCCGTGAGGGGAAGGGGGACAGTTATTATCTTTTCCAATGCCTCCGTCCTGTTGTCAGACTAAACGCCGCACGCAACAGTCGCGTCACGTCAGGGAGGAGCTTTGCGCCGATCCTGACTCTCTTGCATGCTTAATCATGCGAACGACAATTAAAATTTGGAGTTGGATATCTCGGAGCACAAAAATGCTAGAATAATTCTTCCAAGTGAAACTGTGTAGAAACACGACTGCCTCGAACTTTCGAATACAAACATACATACATATTTCAGTCAAAACGTTAATTATTCAATTTTAGTTGATTCGGCTGCTGACAGCGATAATTATCATCTCACTTTGTGTCCCCCTGGCCACATAAGTTATTTGCGCAGGTGGTCTTCACGTGCCTCCCAGTGCCTAATTTTAAGAAAACCATAAAGCTTAATTTTGAACACTCGGTATATCTAGCCTGTATTGTTTCTTAAAATAAAATTTGGGATGATCTGTTCCAGGTGCGTTATAAATGCGTAAGCACGGGTCCGTCTTCGGAGTTCTATTGGGACACCTTGATTTCCTTAAGGAGATTCTTTGTGTTCGGTTGAGACACCTTCGTTTGCTTTGGAGCTTCAACGCGGCAACCACTACGCTAGTTGTTTACGATATGCGAATCACCGAGTATGAAGAAGACTCACGACGCCACCTACAAGAACGATGTGGCGTAGTAGCCGAGAGCGCGAGCCAGCGTCTTCATGTTTTGTTTCCCACGTGACGTCATCCTTTTACACAAGGCGCGCATCTGCATGGCATCACGTGGTTAGCGGCCAACGCCCGCGCGCTGGCGTTGGCCGCTGACGTCACGCTCCCTCACTTCGCAGCCGCTGCTCGAGGCTTCGCCCCGCTCCGCGAGAATGCCCACTCAGATAAACGGATCCGGCGGCTCTGAGCCTCCCATGTTTAATGTACGACAATAAAACTGCGAAGTTACAATGAAAAACTTGTAGCGTACGAACGGTACTGTGCTCGTACTGGATATTGTCAACGTGCAACTGTGATCACAATTAGTGCTACAGTTAAAAAAAAGTTGCCTATGCGTAGTTCTTAGTTTAGCTGTTAATTATTATTATTTATATAAGAACACTTCAGCGAGAGATCTCTTCCATTAAGCAGGTTGGTCACGGAACCGATGACAGCCAATGAGGCAACCGATGACACCCCAAGGGGGAACTAAGTTGATCAGGCGCGAAGGCGCTCGCGCGGCCATCGGCGTGCTTGGCAAAGGGACGTCCCCTCGTTCATTAGACGCCACCGACATGTCGAGTAAGGCACGGCCGGCGCCAGGAGGTCCAATGGTGTTCATGAGAAAAAATAACTACGGCAACTTCGCGACACCATACCCCTACGGAATACAACTAAGCTTGTCAGCAAGCTAGCTTTACTTCTACATGGCTGATATCACTGGTACTCGCGAAAAATACTTTTGAAGAATGCTGGTGACCATATATTTTTTCTTATTTTATTTGCGACAGGGCCATCTCCCTATCAGCGAGGGGGCGATGCAGAAATCTGAGGGGGGGGTCAGGACATCCGGACATCCCCCCTGGATCCGTGCCTGATTCAGGTTAGTAATATATGTTTAGTGAAATAGGAACTTGTATGAGACATGTACTACATCAAGGAACTTTTGCCACAACGGTAATATTTGTGTTGGGTTATAATATGTCTGTTAGGTTATCACATACTTTGCCTACAAGTGTGGGAATCCTTTTTGATTGCCAGGTCTAGCACTTTAGTTGAGAGAAGTGTTTTCATTTGCATCGCCTTCCCATGTCTCCTGTGACTTTGCAGGTTCCTTGCCTTTAAGCCCCCAAGAGCGGTACGAGTCGCTTGTGTCTGTGAATGGCTTGCAGCATTCCTGCCGGCTGTGCCCTTACCAGACCAAGAGGAAGTCCGACATGAACAAACACATACGTACACACTCAGGCGAATGTCCCTTCATGTGCCACCTGTGCCCGGAAGCATTCCCTCAGGCTACCAACCTGACACGCCATCTGCGCTGCCACACCGGAGACCGTTCCTTTTCCTGTGTGCACTGTGGTGCATCGTTTAGGCAGAAGCGCCACCTGTCCAGCCACATGTTCTGTCATGCAGGGAAGAAGCCCTAAAGGTCAGGGGCTTGCCGTTTCTTTTGTAGAACACCAAATTTGTTTGTTGCAGTAGGTCAGCTCTAAATTGCATCGATAGATTTCTAGGTCCTTCAACAATAAAGTTTCTTATATAGTATTAACTAGAGGAAAGTTGACTCCACTGCCTATGAGGATTTCATTTCATTTCATTTATTATCATCTTGAAGGCCCGAAGGCATTACACAGGGGGGGGGGGGGGGCAATAGAAACAAGTGTAAAAGTGGTTATGTACAAAACAACAACAAAACAAAAAATAACACTGCTGATTTTGTACGACTTTAAACGATCAAACAAAAATTACGAATTTAAAGAAGCAACACGGCAATACGTTCGCGAACATAAAAACACTAGGTGGAAGAGTTGACAAGGGTAGACTATTCCAAGTGGTTTATGATGGGTTCATGAACGATGTGCACTGGGAACAGAAAGTCAATCAAAGTGATTTGTTAGGTATTCACGAAATTTTTTGCGGTCAGTACAGGTAACGAAGTGGTCAGGGAGCCCATTCCTATAAACAATTGGATCAGGAAAGAAGGAAGTGGTCATGGCAGATGAGCAGCTGGGTAAACGCGCTATGGCAGAGTTGTGACTTATGGGAGAGGAAGTTCGCAATGGTGGTTTAAGAAGGTGGTGCCTTGAGCGTGGATTGTAAAAGAAGGAGTGCAGCAAACCAAGACGAGATATGATGCAGCGGGACTTCAGTGTTGGCAGACCTATTGTTTGCTTCGAGGAAGTGACACTAGTGTACCGTGAATAATGTGAAGTGATGAAACGGGTGGCTTGAATTCCAATCATGAGGCTAGGTAATCTTGAGATGGATGCCAGACAGAGGAAGCAAATTCGAGTTGTGGATGGACAAATGTCACGTACGCCAACTTCTTCATTTCTGGGGATGCCTTTTTTAAATTTCTTTGTAGATGCCCGAGTGAGCACGCAGCTTTGCGACGCTTTGTTTCGATATGTGTTATCCAAGAGAGTGATGACGTCAAAATAAGACCCAGGTACTTATAAGATGAAGTGGTGCTGATGCTGACAGAGCTAATGCGATAAGTGGACTGAAAGAGACTGTGCCTTTAGGTAAAAGGCATCGATGTGCATTTCGATAAGTAGAGAGGCATGTGCCATTTTTCGTACCATGACGAGATGGCATCGAGGTCGCGCTGCAGGCAAAGAACATCGTCAGAGGAGTTAACAGTGTTGTAAACTACGCAGTCGTCTGCGAAAGTCGTAGTTTACAATGTATTCTAGTAGGCAAGTCATTCACGTAGGTTAGAAATAATAAAGGGGACAGACAGGCGCCCTGAGGCTCGCCCAAAGGCACGTCAAGAGGTGAGCGGTAATTGTTTGTGGAAGTGTGTTGCGTGCGCCCAGATAGGAATTGTTCGATCCATCTGAGTAAGTTATTGCAGATTCCAAGTCCAGATAGTTTTTGCAGTAAGAGCTTGTGAGGCTCCTTATCAAAAGCTTTTGAATAATCTAAGAAAACGACATCGATCTGCAGGGGCCTTACCATGATAAGCAGAATGTCGTGGGTGAATTCGGCGAGTTGGGAATTACACGATAAGTGCTTTTGAAAACTATGCTGAAATGGGTAGAAAAAAATTAATATCTTCCAGGTGTTTCATTAGGCTTGATGCTATGATGTGTTGTAGTAATTTTGAGGGGATGCTTGTAAGGGAGATTGGGCGGTAATTGGCAAGGTTCGAGCGGTCACCTGATTTAAAGATAGGCAAGATATCAGCTTTCTTGCAGTCACCGGGAACAGTCCCAGTTTCTAGCGATTGGTTGAATAGTAAGCAAAGTATTTGTGCTGATTCATGATAGGTGTTCTTCAGAAGTTTACTACTTATACCATCACAGCCAGTGGAAGATGATGGTTTAAGACTATTGATTAGGTTAAATATGCCCTCCGCGTAAATTTCTAGGTCTGGCATAGCATGCTCTGTAGCAGTAAGTGTGGGCAGGTCAGGGTCGTCAATGGGAGCAGTACATACAGAAGAAAAGTAGTTATTTAAGGCGGTTGCGCATTCATTATTAGGAATAGGTTCACCATCAAGGTCGACGAGTTCAATGGTGTTAGATCTGTCTTTCGTATAGAGCATGCGCCAAAATTTATTTTGATTTGATATAGAGAATGGAGAGTAGATCGTGACTGTTAAATTAATTTTTGGCTTGACTGACCTCCTGAATATACAGTTTTACGCACATGCGATACCTTTCCCATGCTGCAGTGTTATTGCTTTGATTAACTTTCCTGTAGAGACGTTTTTTTACGTTTGAGAAGAGATTTTACACGTTTAGTGAACCAAGGGTTGTTATAATCTGATTTTGCGACAATAGTGGGTATGTTCTTATCCTTTAGGTTTAAAATTGTGTTTCTGAATAGCTCCCAGTTGGAGTTGACTGGGTGTGACAAATGCGTGGTCTGAAAATTCCGCCAAAATAAGTCTAGTCCACTGTTTATAGCCTCATAGTTACCTCTCCGGTAGTCAGAGATAAGTTTTTGGGTAGATGATTTTTTACTCAGTGGGAGACGAATAACAACGTGCAGGAGACAATGATCGCTGAAGCCGGGAATCGTGGTAATGGCGGAAATGTCATCCGGGTGACTTGTAAGAAGTAAGTCGAGTATGTTATTGCCTCTGGTGGGACATGCTATCACTTGGTGGAGGTTGAAATCGTCTGTTACTTCAAGAAATTGTTTCGCTTCAGTAGAAAGGGTCCCTGTTGATACAGACAGCATATTCCAGTTAATCTAGGGGTTATTAAAATCTCCGAAAAGAAAAAGTGGTGCATTCAGCACTTGTGTTTTATGTTTGCTAAGGATTGGGACAGCAAATCAATGAAAGCTTGCTGTTTATCAGGTGGTCTGTAACAAATGCCAAAAACGGTTTTTATCATATTGTTATAGACACATACCCATAAAAGTCAAGGTTACCGATGGAAAAACTTCGCTATCGTCTATGTCCGAGCTCAGCCACGTTTCTGTTTGCAAGATAATATCGGATGTTCTGTCATGCAGGGAAGAAGCCCTAAAGGTCAGGGGCTTGCCGTTTATTTTGTAGAACACCAAATTTGTTTGTTGCAGTAGGTCAGCTCTAAATTGCATCGATAGATTTCTAGGCCCTTCAACAAGAAAGTTTCTTATATAGTATTAACTAGAGGAAAGTTGACTCCACTGCCTATGAGGATTTCATTTCATTTCATTTATTATCATCTTGAAGGCCCGAAGGCATTACACAAGGGGGGGTGCAATACAAACAAGTGTAAAAGTGGTTATGTACAAAACCTGGAACGATACCTGGATCAGCATGGTGTGCTGAGCAGTTTCATGCCCCACGCAGGCGCCATTCCATTCCCTGTTAAGTAGAGCTTGGTGCGGTCCTGTGACAAGTGACGTAGGCGAGGCGCGGTGTTGCCAGATGGGCACTTCCGTGTGCGCCGGAACTGGATTTGCAGGAGAAAAGGTGGCGAAGAAGGGTTGGTTGGTGACGGGTCAGTTTTGTTGACAGTAGATGACGTCGGCAATCGTAACCGGTCCGGTAATGTGCATTGCAAGACAAGGGGCCAGCATAGCAGCACCTGGAACGATACGTGGATCAGCACGGTGTGCCGAGTGGTTTCGTGCCCCACGCATTCGCAATTTCATTCCCTGTTAAGTAGTGCTTGGTGCAGTCCTGTGACAAGTGACGTAGGCGAGGATCAGCTCGATTTGACTGTATTTGACTAGTCGACTTGTCTTTCGCTTGTGTCTGAACGGCGGGGAGAGTGCGCTCACTTGTTAGGTCTATTTCGCTACATTTTGCTCGTGGCTGGTCGGCAATCGTAACCGGTCCGGTAATGTGCATTGCAAGACAAAGGGCCAGCATAGCAGCACCTGGAACGATACATGGATCAGCACGGTGTGCCGAGCGGTTTCGTGCCCCACGCAGGCGCCATTTCATTCAGTTTCATTCAGGGTCAGTTTTGTTGACAGTAGATGGCGTCGGCAATCGTAACCGGTCCATTAATGTGCACGGGAAGACAGGGCGCCAGCATAGCAGCGCCTGGAACGATACGTGGATCAGCATGGTGTGCTGAGCGGTTGCTTCTCTATCCACAACATAAATTCCTAAAGACTGCCTTGAGACTTCCGTGCTATGCCAGCATATCAGAGGTGTGGCTTTTCTTGAACGTGGACTGGCCTAAAATGTGTTCATCACTCTGGAAAGAAGTTTCTGGAAATTACACATAATACTATTAATATAATATAATAATGCCATTCTGAGGGGGGTGCGTCTTATGCAAAGGTGTGAGGTATAGACCGGAAAATACGGTAGTTGCTTTTGAAGGGGCAAAGTTGCTCCAAATATGTTCGTCTTTCTGCAGGTAAGAGCCCATTTTTGCCTAGGTACCGTCACCGCTTTGTAACATACAGCGATATGCTCAAAAGGTTCAGCTTAAATATCGCCGTAAGCACGCTTAACACAAACGCCCCGCAGCGTGGCCTGGACTGAATTGGACTGACGCCAGCACCGTGAAGTGTTGTGCGCTGTTATCTCGGTATGTTTGCGGCGGCTGACGATAGCTGGAGCACAGCTCGATTTGACTGTATTTGACTAGTCGACTTGTCTTTCGCTTGTGTCTGAATGGCGGGGAGAGTGCGCTCTCTTGTCAGGTCCGTTTCGCCACATTTTGCTCGTGGCTGCGGTCTCATGCGCGTCCAGAAAACACGTTGCTATTTGCTTATCTTGGCAGAGCGAAACGGCGTGCTCACTTACACAGCTGTGGGCACTTACAGGGCATCGTACAAAACTGCGTAAGATGATCTGCAAGCAAGCGAAGCCACTGGATCCTTTTTTTCGCCGGACCGCTCCCGCCGATGGATCGGTAGCTCACAATTAAGCCTGTGAAACCTGTGTAATTACATATGTAATTCGATCATATATATACTGCTGGTCGATCATTCGCTCTCGCAGCCTAGTCGTAGCAGTAAAGGCCCGCTATACGCGTTGGCCACTGGCCGACGAGGGCCTGAAGCTGCTGTAGCGCGGAGGCGACGGCGGTAAATAAACCAACGCCGGAGGGCGGCGCAGCACAGTGTCTCAACGCTAATAGTAGAGCCACCCAAGCACAACGACATTTAGACACCCTTCTCTTGATGTTTCGGCAGCCCGTCATAATATAACATGAAAATATTCCAATCAAAATACGAGCAATACGTAGCGACAGCATTTGATCCGGAGAGCGTATGCTAGTTCAGCACACAGCGTAGGAGGAGACGAAGTCGACAGAACAGAGTAAACGGCAGCGCAGGAAGAGGAGAGAGGAGATGGTGCTACTTTTTATGCAAAAGGCGGATTGGCGCGAGACCCGGCGTGGCCTTTTAGTCGAAGGCATTGGGCTGCTGAAGTAGAGGTTGCGTGTTTCATCTCTGCCTTGGTGGCCGCATTTCGTTGAGAGCGGAATGAAAAAATGTTTGTGTTCTTAAATTTACGTAAACTTTAAAAATCTCCAGCTGTTCAAAATGAATTTGTAGTCGTCCACTATGTGTGCCTCGTAATTAGATTGTGGTTTTGGTTCATAAATCCTCAGAATGTCTTCTAGGAAGCACCAACTCTGTTCTGGGCTATTTTCTGCATCGTGGTCGTTTCTTCAGACCACAGAGGATCGATCGTCTTTGAAACTGTTGGCTGCTCCCTGACCGACCATGTTTCAAACGAAAACGGAGCACAGCTGGTGAACTGCATGGTGGAACTTGTCAGATCTATGTTCTTGCAGGGACGTCCTGCCTGACGTTACGCCACTCATATTCACGCTGCAGCCTCTATACAAGGAGTCTTTGCAGTTGCAGCCATGGTCACTGCCACAGTATCCTTTTTTCAGTGTTGCCGACATTGTAGCAATTGGATTGTGTATAGCCATTTGGACTGTCACCTTTGCCCAAATACATTTGCTCAGAGTTCCAACCTCAAGCAGCATGTGTGCAGTCATTCGGAAGTGTGGCCGTATCCCTACACCCACTGCGCTGCATCCTTTTCACGGAAGGAGTGCTTCTTACACCTAGGGCTCCGTGTTTTCGGAGTTTATTTTTCTTGAAATTCGGAGGGTGTTTTTTGGAGTTTATTTTCTGGCGGAAATTCGGAGTTTATCGGAGTTGTATTTCTCGTAAATCACCAATTGTCCGAAACTCGAGAGTTAAATTATGCATTATTCTCAATACTCCAAAATCTTAGATGAAATGATATGTGAACACGAAAACATCAGAACGCACGAAGCGTATTTTTGTTGTCTGGAAGGTTTGAACGCACAAATACTTAAATACAAAGCCCCTACGTTTGTGCATATTACAACCGTAGAGCTTGTTGTAATTGACGCAATCATACTTTACGAGGTTGCTGTCACTGATGGAAGCACGCTCCTTTCGATTGGTGATTCTCAGCTTTGAAATTGCCCTTTTAACATTTACTCTAGAAGACTCGGCGCGCAGCGACAAAGCACTGGCCACTGGACAGTGTGAAGTCTCCAAAGCGACAGGGGTTTAACAATGTTACTGAATAATTAGTTCTGATAGTTTGCAAAATCTTTCATGAGTTGGCTCATGTCGTCAGTTTCATGAAACACTAAGTTAAATATCGCCGCATAGGTTTCGAACGCGCGGGTTAATGCATGCTTGATATTTAGATTCACAATTTCAACACTATACCAAAACTATTCTCTGGTGCACTGGAGTGCATCGAAAAGCTTCCTCTGAAGTGTCTGTGTCTACTTTTCAGTGACAGCAGCGTAGTATTCATGAAGGTCTGCGACAGTCGTTGAGCGGTCATACGTCTGTCGCTCCATGCGCAACAAGCCCTTTGTTAAATGTGCGAAGGGTGTGGTCTACGAGATACTGTTGACGTGAGGTAAACTTTATATCGACCAAACAGGTCGATGTACCAATGACTGCTTAGAACATGCCCTTTCAATATAGAACAGAACAGGACCACATTGGCCATAAAATCGGAGTGTATCAGATAAATCCGAATTGTCAAAAATTTTACCGGCGAGTGTTTATTGGATTTATCCGAAAAAACAGAGCCCTACTTATACCACATGCCTTGTCACAGATGGGGAAGGAGCGCTCATTGTTAAGGGCACACAGTTTCTTATAGAAAAACCGATTGATTCATTTATGTGGTTTCTCTACTGCATCGAAAGGGTTCTGGCCCTTGCACGCACAGGGCTTCATAGAATATCACTGAAAGGGAGAGACAACCGCTCAGAACATCAATTAAGATAACCTTGCCGATGGAAAGGTCGTCTATCGTATTGGCTAGAATGGGCCCTGTTTTTCTCATTGAACGTGGGTTTATATTTGTAATTCTTCAGTAACACTCGCGAAAAATGACCTTTGGCGCCCCACGCGGCAAAAACATGAACATACTTATAAAGTTCACCTCGTGATCTTCTACTAGTGTATACGGTTCCGGGTATTTGTAATAATAGTGAAATGCAGTAACATTCTTTCTATTATAAGTTTTTTCTAACTTGCATTGCGCAGATAAGACTTCGTGCGTAGTGAGCACAAAAGTGGCGCTGCCTTCACCTTCATTTTCGATGAGTTGGCTTGGCTCAGCTATTGACAGAATAACGATGCTGGGGGCGAGCCAGCCATGACGTAGGCGTGTGCTTGGGAAAAAACGCGGTACAACTATATGAAACGTCTGTACAACAATGCAAACCTATTGTACCAGTCTATTTACCTTTAAAAGTGGTTGGAAAGTTGGCAATATAGGTGGTTATCCACAGTTGCTCTCCCTCAAGTAAAAGCAGGACGATGGGCGACATTCACAATTTGCGAGGCAGGCTTTAGGCATCGCTATCACTCCTCAGCGTTGCTGGAAGATGGACTCTATTTTTTTTAGAAGCTGCTCAGATCGAAAAATTCTGCTTAAAAAATATCCATGCACTTTTGTAAGTGAGCGCTGCAGGTGGAAACACTACCGAGGGTGCGCTTTTCGTCGCGCTGTAAAATACTGGGTCCGTAAAAATCGGTTGTCAGTCCCTTTAACCCTTTCACTGCCGGGTTTTTTTCTGACTGCTCCTCACCCCCTGCCGTGTATTTTTTTTTTTTTTTTCATGTTGGTTCAGTGGAAATTTCATGCTAGTATTGCACCATGATACTTCACAGGGCATATAAAGAGATAAGTGCAGAGAGAAGCAACGGCGGAGGCCCAGTCCGCCCAACTTCCCGATAACGGCGGGAAACGAAATTTCAGGGAGCGGGCTAAGCTGGCGTCCAGCCGGCGGGAGCAGTGGCGCTGGCACGGCAGGCGCGCACGGTGACAGTCGAAGGTGGGGGAGCTACGAGGGAGTTGAGAAGGAGGGTGAGTGGAGCCACCGAAGCAATGGCGTAGCCAAGGCCAAATGCGCTTCTCTGCCGCCCTCCTCCCTGAGCTTCGACGGTCTCCATGCGCGTCCGTCCGTGGCAGCGCCGCCCTCTCCCTGAAGTTCTATGTATATAGGTTACCTCTCCATAGATGGTGGGACATGAACGAAATTTTTTTTTTTTTTTTTGCACGAGTTGTCTCGGGAGTGGCAGGGAGTGAGTTTATGCGACACTAATACTCGGGAGTAGCAGGGGGTGCACATGGGTGGTTTCACGAGTTATCTCGGTAGTGGCAGTTAAAGGGTTAAAGGGAAATATTACCCCACTATCCATTCTATACACTGCTGTGACTTTGTAGCTATGCTGAAAACCTCAGGGTTCATCTTATTATGAAAGTGGCTTGGTTCATCTTATTCAGGGTTCATCTTATTATGAAAGTCTTTGGCCACTGTAGTGTAAATAAACTTTCCTGGAACTATATCTCATTGGAAGTATAATATCTCCTGAACGGGGGGGGGTACACCTGTATTTGATCAACTTGTGATCAACCGGTGATCAACCTGTGATCAACCCGTCATGGTGGCTTAGTGGCTGTGGTGTTGGGCTGCTAAGCACGAGGTCGCAGGATCGTATCCCTGCCACGGCGGCCGCATTTCGATGGAGGAAAAATGCGAAAACACCCGCGTACTTAAATTTAGGTGCACGTTAAAGAACCCCAGGTGGTCCAAATATTCTGGAGCCCCCACTACGGTGTATCTCATAATCGTATTGTGGTTTTGGCTATAAAACCCCGTAATTTAATTTGAATTTTTACCTGTGATCAATAAATATGGTGAACGGTCGACTGGATGAAAGTTGGGCTTGTTTCCTGTCAATGTTGTTATTTGCTTCTCAAATGTCACAATATGGTATCTGTAATCAGTTTTGATGAGTTGAGCACTTTAGTATGGCTTGTATTGTCCTCAAAATGGAGTGCTGCCAACTGTGGAAAACTTTTCTTGAATCTAGAGATCTTATGCATCCTTTAGAAAAATAGGGAAATTGGTCCTAATCTAGGGTAATTTGGTGCTGCGACATTGAAATGGTGAAACGGCTGACGTAACAGCGTGTTTTGATTTCAGTCACTTGCAAATTGTGTTTGCATTAATATGTGAACTGATTTTATCGTACAGCGGTGTAGTGAACGCATCTCGCCCATTAAACAACAGTTTGTGGATGCCCCAGGACCTTTAACGAAGCACTGCTCCTGAGATTTTGCCGTTTTTAACTCTATATGGGCTGTCAATGTATATGCACTCTAAATGAAATATTAATCTAACTGGTGAAACAAACGTGTGCTGTTACACCAAACTAAGAGGCATGGACGTATCTTGGCATGAGCAGACATGGTAGACATGTCGCAGAGCACGACCATGCGGTTGTGGTGCTAGGCAGCAAAGTGCACATGCGTATACTAAAATTTATTGCGAACCACCCTACGCAGAGCAGCTTGAAGTGTATAAAATGTAACCTAAAGTTAAGTGTACTCTATTTTGACACGGTTGCACTCTGTAAGTGAGGTCCAGGGCCCATCGTCCTGTTAACATAACTTGCACTGCGACATCTTCTCAGCTTGAATCCAGTGACTACACTATTTGATTGCACTGAGAGGTTCCTAGTTTCCTCACATATTAGAGTTCCTAATATTGTGAGGGAAACTTGATGCCACTGTCTAAGAATCTTTAGAGGGCGCTGTGACTTCATGGCTATGTCGGGATAAAGGAGGTCTGGCATTTTTTTTTAGTGCTTTGCCCAAAACCAAAGCAATGCTTTACACGTGTTGGTTCTCCTAAAATACACATTGCATTTTTGTTTGCTCGTCCGTGATATAACAAGTAAACAATGAAATGCAAGCTTGAGACTGGGGCGCCATATGTGCCAACTCTCTTCTTCCTTCAAATTTATAAACTTAAAAATTTTTCTTCTGCAGCTTTTGATAAATGGTGAAGCCTGGGAAGTTGGCTCAACTAAGTATGTTTTGCATGAGTGAAGAATTGTTTATAATACATAAATGTAACAACATTGTATCGGTAATTGTTGCTGTCTGTCTCTAGCCTGAATAAGTTGATCGATACAAAGGAAAAAAAAGTTTGTGTGAGTGTGCTGTTTGCATTCATGCTGGCTTTAACAGTGATCTCTGTGTTGTTACAGATGCGTCGATTCCTTCTACAGTGCATTCAAGATGATGCGTGCTTTGGACTTCACCAGAAATTCATCTCACGAGCTTCTCGGAAAGCATCTACCTGTTTGCCGTGTTACTTGACATAGCAGTTTGATTTATTGTTGATTGAACAGTGTTATCTGTTGGCAAATAAGCGCGAGAGTAAATAAACAACTCGAGGAATTGTTGTACAGGCACTACATTCTTTCAATTGCAGCATCCTTAAAAAATTGATTAAACACTGTGATGGTGATGTAACTGTGTTTGTTTCATGTGAAATTTCCATTCTTCCTTCTGCCCTGTTTGTCTCTTGGAATCCTGAAAGAAATGAACGGGTTCTATTGCAGTCACCAAGTTGTAATCATTGGCGTATTGAAAAAGGACACTGCAATGTACTGGTAGAGAATGTAGTTTCATCAACGTAGCCCATGGGACGGTATTGCACCTGTCTTCACAAGTCTGCTAACGCAGTGCATGAGGGTGTGGCAGTGTTACTGAGAAAAACTAATTTGTAGATAAGTTATCTCCAGCACTCTGCAGCAGCGTTTGCTTTCTCTGCATCGAGAAATGAATTATAGTGAACTATGTTTACAGTGCCACCCTCAAACAAACATTCCCTTCCTTAATGCAAAAAATGTGGCTGTATTCTCTTCCATCGTCAAATATAGTGTCATTCTCACCTCCAGGAATGTTTCTTGTTTTTGTGTTCTTATGTCTTGTTTACTTCTTTTACATATTTTTCCATGTGTTTATATATCAGTCGGTGCTTTTGTTGTGTTGCATGGTAAAAGTACTGTGATACAAAAATAGTGCGTAGTACTCAAGTGAGTGCATTGTGCAGTATTACACAATATACTTTGACTGTTTAGGCAAATCAAAGGGGCTTGCTAATTTGTATCTCTATGTATAGCCAGCCTGGAGGTTGTATTCATTCAGGATGGTGAGCTATGCATAGTTACACAGTTGTTTGTTTATTCAGGTTCAGAGCTGTATATGTGGTAGTGTTTGTGAAGGAAGCAGAAGTTGGTGAATAGGTCACCTTCTGCACTGTACTAGTTGCATTTTGTTTTCATACAATCACTTCTAAAACGATCATAAAAAAAAGTTAGCAGTGCACTGATACGGAAAACAATCCTTTGTTGAACAATAATGGAAAGTTGGGCGAGTTGGTATGGTAACATATTTCTAGTTTATAGCATGAAGGGACACAGACAAAGACTAGTGCTCCACTTATCTGCTCCTAGTCTTCGTCTGTGTCCCTTCGCGCTTATAACTCGAAATTCTTTGTTGTATGCACAGAAATGTGACTCTCTTCTCCTCCATAAGCAAACTTGGCACCATTCTAACTTGTATAAATGCTGTTTATTTTTTCCCGTTCATTTGTTGCTCATTTTCTTTCATGATTTCTTGCACTAATGTTCGTATTTAATTTTATATGCTTCATGTGTTTGCATTTCACCTAATCCTTTTTGTTGTGCTGCATTTTTGAAGTCCTTTTATGCCAGAAAACATGTAATTCTTAGTTTAGTATCCGAGTGCACAGTGTAGTGCTACCTATACAAAGTTATTTGACTATTTAGGCATAACATCAAAGTTGCATACCAAATCCGACTTTTATTATACCCAGCAGGGGTTTGTATGTATTCAGGTTAGTAATGTATGTTTACAGAGATAGGAATTGATGTGAGACATGTACTGTATCGGGCTACTGTTGCCATACCAATAATGTGTGTGTTGGGTTATAGCATGCGTGTTAGGTTATCACGTATATTGCCTACAGTTGTGGCAATCCTTTTTGATTGCCAGGTCTAGCACTTTAGTTGAGAGAAGTGTTTTCATTTGCATCGCCTTCCCATGTCTCCTGTGACTTTGCAGGTTCCTTGCCTTTGGGGTCCCAAGAGCAGTACCGGTCGCTTGTGTGTGCAAATGGCTTGCAGCATTTCTGCGAGCTCTGCCCTTACAAGACCAAGAAAAAGGGACACATGATGGCTCACCTGCGCACGCACTCAGGGGAACGTCCATTCAAGTGCCATCTCTGCCCAAAAGTGTTCATTACGAGTTTCAAACTCAAGCAACATGTGCGCAGCCACACGGGAGAGCGCCCCTACCAGTGCCACCTGTGCCCTGAAGCATACACTCAGGCTTCCAACCTGGCACGCCATCTGCATTACCACACGGGAAAGCGTCCCTTTTCCTGTGTGCACTGCAGTGCATCCTTTTTGCGGAAGCGCCATCTGTCCCATCACACGTCCTGTCACGCAGAAAAGAAGCCCTAAAGGTCAGGGGCTTGCAGTTTCTTTTGTAGATCACTCAATTTGTTTGTTGCAGTGGGTCAGCTCTAAACTGCATCGTTAGATTTCTAGGTCCTTCAACTACAAAGCTTCTTGTAGTATTAACTAGAGATACGTTGACTCCACTGTCTATGAGGATTTCTTGAAGACTGCCTTCGTGTGACTTCACTGCTATGCCAGCTTATCAGAGGTTTGGCTTATCTTAAATGTGGACTGACCGAATATGGGTTCATCACTGTGGAAATAAGTTTCTTGAAATTTCGCATGATATACAAAGCTTTCAAAGAAACCAGAAACATTTGATTTCAGGGCACAGTAGTATGTGTCCAGTTATGGTTCTTGTAAATTTCTCAGTACATCAGTGGTGCAGTTTGCATTTAATTTAATTGTGCTTTCTAGCTCCAGTGCTTATGCTTTAATGACTTATGTGCAAACTTAATAATACAACAAGACTACCACGTTGCACACTGGTTTATTACAGATTATACCATATTGGGTAACTCTTATGTCCTCAAGCTGAAATGCATAGCTTATGCAGAGTTTGTTCTCAAGCTTAAATGTACAGCATTGGACTTATGGTTGAGCATAAGCAAACCCCATAACACTTGTTGACAGTTTTGAACCAAGGCAACGGAGAGCAAATGGCCACTGGTGCTCTTTAGAAGCCATCAGGGATGCATATCTTCCAGAAGCAGTGTGACTATCTCGATCACTTCTGAGGGTATCATGTCTGAAAAGCCTAATGCCACGTCCTCTACAAATAAAAAATTGTATGCATGCAAAATATTTACGTTCTTGTGCTTTGTACAAACACACATGTACACATGTATTTACACTTGTGCTTTGCGTGCGAAAAAAACTCCATTTGGGTAAGCGCAGTTAAAATATACCATAAGTGAACCCCGTAACACTGGTTGACATTTGCACACCAAGGCAACGATGAGTAAATGGGCACTCTTTAGACGTCGTCAGTGATATTTTGCGATGTCATGTGGTGATACAAGCAAAGCCTAGATGTAGTATTGAAACTATGCGATCGGTGTTGCCTCTAGTCAGTATAAGCTACCGAGATATTCGGACATGTGGACCGATAAACAAGGTGGCATGCAGGGTTACTGGTGTCAAATGGTTCACGTGAATTTATGACATTGTCACGTTTCTCGCAGATTTACTAGAATATACACAAAGGTTTTTATAAGGTCATGCTATCATGTTGTTACGGTGATCAATCAGACCTTGGCACAACGGCCAGTCACCAGAGCTAATACTCTATTGGGCGAGCCTGTGGTTACAAAAACAAATTACACTTAAGGCAGAACAATAGTGACGAGTAAAGGCGTTAAACGCCGAAATCTTATCTGCGGGTCAGGCGCGTTGGCTATTTATACATGACTCGGTGAATGTTTCAACGTAATCGCTAGTGCTCACGCACCTTCCAGAAAGTACAACACTGTTCACATCGCGAATACAGTCTGATTACACAAGGTGTGGCAATACCATGCCCGCCATAAGTAAAACATTGGGTGCAAGCAAAATGTTTTTTTTCTTCTGGCTTCTCACTCAGTGGAATGAATGCAGCTACAGGCGCAGAAGCATAAATGCCACACATTCCACTGTGGTCATCACTGTCCCATTTATTCACATGTGCTTTGTACAAATGCAAAATTAAAGTACAAGACCTTAAGCCTACCTTGTTTTGCACATTTAATACGTTTTGAAGCAATTGATCAAACACATTGAAAATGGAGTAGGAATTTTTTAAAAGCATGTGCGATAGCCAGTGTGCACATAAGAGCACCTGCGAGTGTAATGTTAGTAGTGTACTTATTCAGCTGTAGTACAGTGTAGACCGCTTTTAACGTAATTCGCCGGAGTCATGAATATCTGCACTATAAGCGGTACCGCACTATAACCAAAACAATGATTTTCAAGCCCTGCACGTATGCAAAACATGTAGACCAAGCAGCCGAACGTATCCGAAAGTCGAAACGTGCGACTCGGAGTTTTGCATCCGTTTAAATTTATGAACGTTGAAAGGTTAATGTCCAAGTACCTATGACCTTCGCATAAAGCAGACAAAGTAATAATTTTTAAAAAATGTCTCAGTTTTGCCAAAAAGGCGAAGCATCAATTCCGATAGCAAATTAGTAGAGAGGTATAAGTAGTAGGCACAGTAGTTTTATCGGCTGCATAAACTTGACACATTTGCTTACTAACTGAATTAAAAAGCGTGGTGTCAACGCGCACAAGCAAACATGAATAGACTCGATGACCGCAGACAACCACTGTGAAAATGCGGGCGTGGGGAAACGCGGCCGCCGCAGCGATCGAAGGTTCGTGCGGTCTATCGCTTCAATGCAAACTGAGTGGCGTAAGTACAGCGCATCCAAAGGTCAAAGCAGTGTGGAGATCGCTTTCAAGACATGGTGCGCCCGGTCGCAAGATACGCATTTGGTGCCATAGCACAGCGATACCAAATTTTTCGCTGGTGTCGGTCTTGTAACTAATGGCCTTGATAGATGCTAATTCGTAGATGCTAATTCATACAGAGATAAGACCTCGGGCGGCTGTCTCTTCGGTTATGTCGCCGAGTGCCAATGCCTCAGGCGATCGCGTGGACCGGTCGATGCATCTTAAGATATAGCCATTGTCCTTGCATATCGGCAAAGGACCGACCAGGTCGATGTACACACGGCTAAACGCACGTCAGGAGGCCTGAAGGTACCCAGTGGACTGATGGTTTGACGGTGAACTTTCGTTTGCTGGCGCTGGAGACAATTTCGCGTCCAGCATCAGACATAGATATTCATGCGTGGCCACAGGTATCTTGTAGTAACAAGGTGTTGAGTCGCACGAATACCAGGGTGTGACAAGGAATGCATGGCATCGAAGATGGTGTGGCGAAATTGTGGCGGAACGTAGAGGCGAGGACAACCGGAAGATAGGTCGCAAACCAAGGAAATATTGCAGCCTGGAAATTGCACGTCTTGAAGTTGGAGGGAATTATCCTTCAGTCATAAGTCCGGTAGTTCACTGTCCTCTCGGGGTGCTGTAGCCATAGCTGCAAAATCCACAGGGAGCATTCCTAGACAGTTGCGTTGACTTAAATAAGGGATGGTGCCGTCAGCGAGTGGGTTGTATGGGCAGCTGATGTGCTGAATGTCACTCGTGAATTCAGATGTGTAGGCAAGTTGGCGAATCGTATGGTGAGTGTGGGCAGAGTTCGTAGTGGTTGCAGCATACGTGAGTGGTTTGTGGTTGGTGAGGATGTAAAATTGCCGACTTTTGTGGAAGTGGCGGAAACGTCTCACGGCCAAGTAGGATGCCAGCAGTTCATGATCGAAAGTGCTGTACCTCCACACTCGGTCTGCGAGAGCTTTCGTGAGAAGAAGGTGACCACCTGCTACACTCCGTACACCAACTGCTGCAGCACTCCTCCGACAACGACGTCAGAGGCGTCCACCGAGAGTGATGTCAGGGCGTCGCACTTGGGACGTGCAAAGAGAGTCGCGTTGGCGAGAGCTTCCTTGATGAAGCTGAAAGCTGTCTCTGCATCGTCTGTCCAGGAGATGGGAGCGTTTGCTCTTGTTTGGCTGAACAGGTGTGCGTGGAGCGGTTGCAAGGTAACAGCGAAGCGAGGGATGAACCGCCGGTAATAATTGGCAAGCCCAAGGAATTGTCATAGTTGCTTTGTCGTCGATGGTCGGACAAACTGCACTATGGCTTACACACGAGTGGCAGGAGGAGATATCCTACAGGCACCGAAGCAATGGCCATGGAAGTAAGAGCACCGACACCATATTCGCTCTTCTGGCCGTTCACGACCAACAGGTACTTTCATAGTCGTTTGAACACATGGCGCAGGTGAAGTGCATGTTTGTCTGCTGAAGCGCTGAAGACAAGGATGTTGTCGATGTATGTGAAACAACAGCTCAAACTACGGAGAACCTGATCAACAATTCGTTGAAACGTTTGTGTGGCGTTTCATAGACCAAATGGCATCCAGAGGTACTCAAACATGCCAAAAGGTGTTGCATTAGAACCCCGCTGTTACGTTCCCGGGTGCTGCATTTTCCCGTCTGTCACGTCATTTTCGGCCGGTCCCGGCACAGCTCCCATAGAACCCAATGCATTGGTAACGTTGCTGTTACGTCGCAACTGTGGGACCGTTCCCGTATCATACGTTGCGAACTGCCACCGCGCGCCGGCTGGAGTGGCCATTTTTACTTTTCATGTCACTTGGCTTGGTTGCTTGACGATCGCATTGGCCGCCCAATGTGCCGGGGGCGACACTTATGACGTATTTTCGGTTTCCGCCAGCAAAAGTATGGCCCTTGAGATCTGTATTTGCTATCTAAAGATGGTGTCTATGACGTGTTGCTGGCCCTAAAATTGGTTTTGGCTCGTAGATATTCCATGTAAAGTCCAAGGGCGATAACGCAGTCGTCGCACGCCGTATGCTGTATGTGCTAGTGAAAGCTTGCGAGGGGAGCCGACGACTGCGTCTAAATGTCGCGCGCGTAAGAAAGAAAAGCAGGAAGAAAGCGTGCCTTCTTCCGTTGCACTCGAGGCACCAGCGAGGGGGGAGGGATAGCGGGCAGCGTTGTGCTCTGGTTAGTGTGTACTAGCTCTGGCATCAACTACGTACTCTGCGGCGGCGCGTGGTTGCGCGGGCCATATCTTGAAAGCGATCTACGTTGAGGGCAGAGTCTACGCAGTGTAGGTGCATCGGCGGCTTGTAGCTTTGTGCGTGCTGTGTGTTCTCGGCGCTCAGTTTGCATTGAAGCGATAGACAACAGCACGAAGGTCACTTCGCTCGCCTCTGCAGCGGTGCTTCAATTCCTCACGCCAGCGTTTGACAGCGCGTGTCCGCGCTCATTGAATGTGATGTGTTCATGTTTGCCTTTGCGCACTGACACCATGCTTGTCAATATAGCTAATAATCATATGTTCACAAGTTTATACGGACGATAAGATTGCTATTCTTACTTTGTATAGCTGTCTCCTAATTTGCTATCGCAATCGATACTTGGGCTGTCGGGCAAAACTACGACTTTTTTTCACACGTAAGAATTAAAATAATATTGTGTGCATTTCAACACTACTCCCATTTCTCAATTTCTCCTGGTTCCCGGCTCTTACGTTTTTTGTTTTTTTTTACGGTCCAGTGAAAAACGTATCAGCGGGGTTCTACTGTATTTATTATTATGACTGTCTTTGGTACGTCAGAAGGCTCCACAGGGATTTCTTTGTATGCCTTGACCAGGTCTATCTTGCTGAATATTGTGCACCCGAGCAGCAACGTGGTAACGTCCTGAATATGTGGGATGGGGTACCACTCCGATACTGTCACTGTGCGGTAGTCGCCGCACAGTTACCAGAGGGCTTGGGGACCATGTGTAGTGGTGATGAACATGGACCAGATGAAGGGCAGACATAGCCAAACTCGAGCATGTGCTCGATTCCTTGCTGCACAATCTTGTAACAGTCAGGAGCAAGACGACGAGGATGTGCAAAAACTGGTGCTCCCTCAATTGCAATGTGATGGGTGACGTCGTGGCACACCGGGTCTACAAGAGAAGGTGCATGGAACATATTTGAAAACTCTTTGAGAAGTGAAAACCACGGTGGGGAGACTTTGGCATGTGCTTGTACAAAACGCAGGGCTGGTCCTTGTTCGAACTCTGACTCAAGCGTGCGGCTTGCGGAGCTGCGTGCTTAGGCGCCACTTAGTTATTGTCAATTAAACGCCGATGGCTCGCCATAAGATCTAGCATATTCGTACCACAGGTAGGTTGGGCAACTACATGAAACAGGTTGAAGTCTAAAGTGAAGTTAATGAAGCTTGTTGAGGCAGTACAAGAGGATGACAGCTGTGCCCAGTCGATGTGTGGAAAATTGAAATCGCCGAGTAGATAAGCGATATCAGCCTCAAAAGAGCTCAAATCCTTTTACAATACTTTCAAGCAGTTTATCCGAAAATGAGTGATTGGCGTTTGGTGCACAGTTTCATAATAGTTGCCTATTAATAGTTTGGTGGAAGTTGTAATGCAAGCTGCCCAGGTGATTTCAAGATCGGAATTCGTATCAATAGCAAATGATGTGAGTGATTTTTAATGCCTTACAGTACGCCTCCTTCTCTCCTATGAATGCGATCATGCCTGCATATATTAAATGAGTTGCAGCCGTAAATAACTTCGCAGTCGCGGATATCGTGGTGTAGGCATGCTTCAGTGAAAACAATATCAAAATCACTGTCTTTGAGAAAAGACGAGGCATGAGCACATTTGGATGATATGCTTCGTATATTAGTGAATGATATTGATAAAAGGGAAGATATGATGACCGGTTTGGGTTGTTAGCGGATGCGCGAGCCCTTGCTGCGTATGAGCTAACGATCTAACTGCACAACAGTATCAGTAGTGACATTGAAGATATAGGTTATTGAGTCCATGTGCAGTTTGTCAACTGACAGCCTGTACTTCTTTTCCTGCAGCTTAGCGAATTTTATCAGTTGTGCCCTCGCTTTCCATGTTGCAAGTGAAAATCTTCACGGATTGCAAAAGTTTTTTTTTTTTTTTTTTAAGTTTGGGCCCTCATGAGATGATAATATCTTTGTCCTTTGAGATAGGTCAACTTTGCAATTATTGGCCTTCACTTCTCAGAGGTATATTTCCCCATCGGTGAAGGCTCTCGAATTTATGGCTAGTAGTGGTCATTTCCAACTTTTTCTGAACAAAATGTAACTTTTTGCTCGGACGTTGCCTAATGTGCATCAGACTGATCTCCTAACCCAAAAATAGAAGATTTGAGCGCCACATCTTATTTTCCGCATCGTCGCTCATTGGTGCAATGGCTGTCAGCTGATCTGAGACGCACACGGCTGCGTAATTTTTTTTCACCTGTGCTGTGCTACGTGAGGCGATAATTCTTTCAAGACCGCAGTGTTAGCACTAAGTATGCGAACTTCTTTTTCACATGCTTTCTGCTTTTCTTTGGCGCCTTTTATCTTGTTTTCTTCTTTAGAGTTTATAGAAAAAACTTGTGCCATGAAGCAAAGAACTTGGTGGTGGCATAATTGGCGAGAGACTCCTCGTGGTAGCTTAGTGGCTACAGCATTGGGCTGCTGAAGTAGAGGTCGTGGGTTTAATCTCTGCCCTGGTGGCCGCATTCTGATGAAGGAGGAATGTAAAAATGTTTGTGTACTTAGATTTATGTGCAAGTTAAAAGTCCCCAGGTGTTGAAAATTAATTTGGAGTCCTCCACTAGGGCGTGCCTCGTAATTAGATTGTGGTTTTGGTTCCTAAATCCTCGGAACGTCTCCAGGGAAGACGTTCCCACTCTGTCTTGGGCTATTTTCTGGGTTGCGTTCATTTCTTCAGACCAAAAATTCTGAATTGCTTTTGACCCTGTTGGAGCATAGCTGGTGAACTGCAGATTGGAATTTGTCTGATGTACATTTTTGTGCTTACTTTCTGCAATGTGCCATCCTGTGCTTGCTGCTAGTGTTCCAGAGGAAATTGTCTTTCGTATGCCAACACCTTTCATGAGGATTCGATGAATTGTATTAGTGTCACGTGATATGTTGCTACACCGATGTCATCTGACCTTAGGGACAAACCTTTGCTACTTTACATGCATGGCCATTTCCTCTGGGGCCATTTGAATAGTGGGAATTTCATCCAAGGGCATCTTTTCCGGAACCCCTGCAAGCAGACTGGTCTTCAGTTGAAGGACAGTTTCAGTGTCTACTGCCATTCAACTTAATGGCAGTAAAAATGCCTGTGTATCAGCATTTTGTTGGAAAGAGGGAGAGGGGAATAGCTTCGCGGCACTATTGGAAATCTGGTGGGGTTCCCCAAGGGAAGAAAATTTTAGAACCCCTGGACTATACAGTCTAACACACGTGCAGTGAAATTTCAGCAAGAATATTTAGAAGTTGTTCTAACTCTATAGTTTGACACTCACTAAGAATAACTTATATGCTACATGAAAGAGTTTTTCTTTATTTATTTCAGGATCAGCACCTCACTTGCTGCTCATAGAGCTGCAGAAGTGTTTTTAAATCAGTTCTGCTTGTGTCGCTCAGACGTTGAGTATGTATTAAAAGACATTTGTGGTAGACCAGGGCTTGTTATCGCAAATATTTTACTTGGAGCATTCTCGTTGCAAGCATTTGGGCACCCACTAATCACAGTAGCGATCAGTATCGTGATTAGATGATCGCCCAGGGGATGGCACTTTCACAACCTTTAAAGGCAGTTTTCTGAATATGGGCGAATATATATATATATATATATATATATATATATGTTGATTGTTATGTCAATGATTGTACAGGAGCACATTCATAAAGAATGTATGGGTGTGTCTTCTAGGAGCAAGTCTGTTATAATGACATATTTTTCATCTTTTCTTAAAAGAGAGAAAAAGAAACTTGCAGCAGCGCCAGGAAAAGGTTGACTGTGCTTTTTCTGCTGCCTAAAGTTTCCTCTGGTGTTAAGGTTTTGACGTGTCTAATTTGCTGCCAACTGGACTCTTCATGCAGGTGCAGCCAGTGTTTGTGCAGCTCAGACACTCATCTGAAAAATCTGGCGACTTCAAAGAATGCAAGTGTCTGCCCATCAAGCCTCCATGCACAGCTTTAGTGAAAATGACAGCCGGGGCCACAGCAAAAGCCAGAGTTTCAACAGGTTGCAGGAATGTCCTGCCTGACATTATGCCACTCATATTCACGCTGCCGTCTCTAGACCAGTAGTAGAGGGTACTAGATTGGGGGAGTGGGTCCAGCGGACGCCTTGGCAAGCTCCAAGGGTGAAGCAAAAAACGTGGAAATTGTGGCGGCGCTGCCGTCGCCTTATTCTGAAGCTCTGGCCAATAAACGTTGGCTCCGGCTGTTTCGGCAGCGCTCATTGGCTGAGGCGAGCTCACAGGCTGAGTAGCTGTCGTCTACTCGATGCACTGTCGTTGTTGCATCGTTTGCATTCTTTCCGCCGCTGTTTTTTTATTTTATTCACAAAAGATCGGTGGGAAATAACACCAGTGTGGCCGCCACCGAGTATCCGCCTGTAGAAGCTCCATGCAGCTGCAGTAGGGTCTCCATGCGACAAGCGTCTGGTCGGCACGCGGGGCCGCTCAGTCGGGAGAAAGCGACGGTGGGACGACCAACTTTTCAATAAAGAAAGCCTCAGCGGGGAGCCTTCGTTAGATCCACTCCCCCAATCTAGTACACCCTGCCGGTAGTCTCCACAGAGACAGCCATGGTCACTGCCACATTTCCCTCTTTCAGTGTTGGCAACATTGAAGGAATTGGATTGTGTTCCTCTTTCAGTGCCACCTGTGCCCAAAAGCAATTGGTCACAGTTCCAACCTCAAGCAGCGTGTGTACAGTCATGCGGATGCGTGGCAATATCCCTGCGCCCACTGTGCGGAGTCCTTTTCATGGCAGGAGTGTCTATTATACCACATGCCTTGTCACAGATGGGGAAGAAGCACTCATTAAAGGGCACACAGTTTCTTATAGAAAAACTCATCAGATTTATGTGGTGTCCATACTGCATCGAAAGGGTTCTGGCCCTTGCACGCACAAGGCTTCAAAGAATATTGCTTAAAAGGGAAATATGACCTCACCATTCGTTATACATTGCTTTGACTTTGTAGCTATGCTGAGAACTTCAAGGTTCATCTTATTTTGAATGCAGCTTGGCCTAAACTCTGGCCACTCTGGTGTGAATAAACTTTTCTTGGAACTAATCTTCATAGCAAGTTTAATTTCTCCTGAAATACACCTTGTATTTCAATTTACTCTATCATAATACAACCTGTGATCAATAAGTATGGTGAATGGTTGAGTTCATGATGTGTTAGAAAAGCAGTACCTGTATGCACAAATACTGCCCTTATAAATATTGTCCTTTAATATAACCTCCTCCCATGTTTGTTCACTCTTTTGAATGCGTGTAGACGTCTTGCATACCTTCTGAGAAAATAGCTTGTGGGATACGGTTAAGTTCGGCGTTCACATTGCATTGGCCGTTGCACGCCTTTCATGCTGTCCCTACCATAACGGAAGGTCTTGGAGCACTCGTAGTACATGCACTTTTTGATTAAGCACTGTTTCCATACACCCAGGGCAGAATGTCAAGACATTTCCTTGGCTTTCTCTCAAGTTTGTACATTGCTCCATTTCACCCATAACCATGTCGTTGCACTAGATGTTACTGCACGTCAACATGTCTTGTCTTGATGTCTTGTCTTGACGGTTGCACGCATGAAGAAACACCAACTTTGAGAACAATGACCGACCTGACCGCAAACCAGAAGTACCACTTACACCATACTCTAGCAATGAATTCATCATCTTTATTGATCACAGCTTGTGGAACAAGTATATACAGATGATATGGTTGTGTACAGATGATATGTATGAGATAGATATGTATGGTGTATTACTATGTCCCCAACATGCTCGTCCTTCCCCACAAACCTATCAGCACAATGGTAGTAGGGAACTTTTATAGTGACATTTGATATACAGTTTAACCTGGATATAACGAAATTGACAAATTCCTGAAAAACTTCGTTCTAAAGAGGATTTCGTTATATGCTGATTCGGCACAAAAATTCGAAAAATAAATGCTTACCGTATTTACTCAATTCTAACGCGCCCTCGATTGTAACGCGCACCCATTTTCCATGACCAAAACAGAGGAAAAAAGAAATCCTTTACATATCTTGCATTTCTTCGTCGAAGCACTCATCCTTAGAATGTCACACCAGGCTTGTGGATGCGTGGACGCGTGTCCTTTTGCTCAAACGCAAGTCGTCGGAAACGAAGAGAGAGCGACACGATGGCGTCGTAGCGTGGTATAGTGTCACCTAGTGTCAGGTTAGTGAAGTGAAGCGCAGAGACCTAAGCAGTAACCAAAGAGTGGCGCTGATTGCACGCTGAAAAATTCTTTTAATGTTTTTTTTTTTTCGGCAACATCAACTGGAAAAGGAGAGTGCCGGCTTAGCAGGCTAGGCCAGCTGCAGCAAGCGGTGGGATCAGGTTTGAATGAAGGGAGCGGGAAAGGTCACGCCTGCGGTGGGAAGATCGCCGGGTCGAGGGATGCAGGCCCGCCTCGTGCACGCTCACGTGCACTCGCTCTCACCTCGCAGTCGCCGTGAATTCGAGCGCGCCGCCGCCGCTCGAACTCTGGCTTCAACTGCGTACTGCGCGGCGGCACGCGGTTGCGCGGGCCTTATCTTGAAAGCGATCTGCGTTGGGGCAGAGTCTAGCAATGTAAGTGCGTCGGCGGCTCGTAGCTTTGTGCGTGCTGTGTGTTCTCGACGCTCACTTTGCGTTGAAGCGATAGACACCAGCACGAAGGTCACTTCGTTCGCTTTTGCAGCGGCGCTTCCACACGCCGCCAGCCTTTGACAGCGCATGTCCGCGCTCATCGAGTGTGATGTGTCACAGCGTCTGCCAGCACATCGGCAACTTCAACTGGAAAAGGAGAGTACTGGCTTGGCAGGCTAGGCCACCTGCAGCAAGCGGCCGGATCAGGTTTGAATGAAGTGAGGGGGAAAGGTAACGCCCGCGGCGGCAAGATCGCCGGGTCGAGGGATGCAGGCCCGCCTCGCACACGCTCGCACGCACGCACGCACATGTTCGCTCGCTTCGCATTCCGTCGTGGCGGAGAAGGTGCTTCCGGTTGCTGGTCGCGCAAAAATGACAAAATTTGGGGCGAAATGTCTAGGTTGTCAGCGGGGAAAATTCGTTATTTCGAGGGGGTCTCCCGCTGCCACTTCGTTACGTAGAGGCCTCAAATACATATGCTTCTATGGAGTAGAAGCAGGGAATAGAAAAGCTTCATTATATCCAGGAATTCGTTATATGGAGGTTTGTTATAAGCAGATTTAACTAATTGTGCTTCCTAGCTCGAGTGCTTGTTTTGTTTTATACAAGCTTAACAGTCGTCATGCGCATAAGCAAATGAGTTTCTTTGCCATCATTACTTGGGTCAATAATTACTTATTAAGTGCGATAAACAGAGCCTCAAAATATTTTGTGTCGGTAATCCTTTAAGCAGAGCGTGGTCTCCAGAATAAATTATCTTGAATAAGAGTTGTTTATGGGCATAAGCTAACCTCAAAGTAATGGTTTTTTTTTGCATACTGGCAACAACATGCACTAGTGGGCACTCAAAGCCTCGATAAACCTTCAGTGACGTTTAGTGATGTTATTCTGACGTTTGATGATGCCTGGCTTAAATTATACATTGCATCTTAAACCATATGTGTCCCACAGCAAGCTGGCAAAGCTTTAGTGCATTAGAGGCTGTAGAACATTTGTATTTGAATTTTTTAATGTCGCAGTTGAAGCATAAGCAGTCTGGCGAAACTGAGTGGTGACTAAATGAATGGGCTCCCCAGAAACTGATCCCTCGGGTAACAGAAGCCCGTCTTAAAGGCCATGCTTTTATCAACTGCAAACATTGGAAGTGGTTGCAGGAGATGAAAATATGTCGCAAACGCCATGCATCGTTTCAATTTTCAGTGCACTCAGTGCATCTCTGGTTTCCTACTGCTTTTTATTGTGGAAGTGAAGAAATTATGGGCACAATTTCAGCAGTGACATTGCTGCGTAGTTGGGCACTATAATGTGCAGAAAAAAAATTGTTGCAGGATCATTGCTTGCTTGAGTCGTGCGCCATCAGAATCGGAGGATGCTTAAGCTTCGCAAACTACACCAGGTTAACCCTTGCTGCCTGGAAAATTGGAAGTAAAACGAAGTGAAGAGACGACAGGAGAGATGGAAAGTGAGAGAGAAAGACGATAAAGAGTGGAACACGATAGCATTCAAAGATCCCTAGCTGCTTATCAGGCTTTTTTCACGTATATTCAAATTACAATCTGGCGCTACTATGTCTGTAGGTTGTAGTTAAGTCATACTTTACGATTTTTCTGATAGATCTAACTTTGAGAAATTAAATTTTTGTTCACTAAACCCTTGCGCCACGCGGTGGGCGTGCGTGGTCGAAGTGGTTCCCGATGAATTTCTCTGCCAGAGCCACCAACACCGATGCTTATGCCGACACCGACACTGACGCCAGATTTTCAGCGACCCGGGGCCCTTAACGCTCTCGCATGAAAATATGGCTGATGTGGTCTTGAACTGTTTCAATGCTGATGACACAAAGGTGGCCCCTTAGTTATTTACATCACAAAGCCTTGCCAAAATGGTGGCATCTGTTAATGGGAGGAGTTGAGAGGCAGCAATTTCAAATTGAAATTTCTGGTTAAAATGGTTGCTGGAAGCCGAGTTTCTTAGTGCGTTTAACCATATTGTGCCATCCACTCTCATTTACATATATAAACTGATAGCTGTTGGGTGACCGAGTCATGGGACCTTTAAACATATGCTGTATTTCACATTCATGTAGCAGCACTTGCAAGTGAATACAGTAAAAGCTCGATGATACGAATCTCACGGGGTCACGAAAAATATTCGTATTAGCCGAAATTCGTATCATCGAAACAATGAAAACTACTGTCGAATCTCGATAATTCGAACTCGAAGGGGCCCGAAAATTTGTTAGAATTAAAAGGACGTATTTTTGAAGTATTCGTGCACCATAGCACGATTCACGAACGGTGCGAGTCGTGAAATATCGCGGCGCGCAAGCTCATAGCAAGCGCGGGCCACGAAACTGCCCACGCCGGCTAACGGTCGCTTCCCGATAAAGACAGAAAACGAAGCTTCAGGGAGCGAGCGGGCGGCGCCGGCACACGGGTGCGCGCGGAGACCGTCGAAGGTGAGGGAGGAGGGGGCGCCAGGGAAGCGGATTTGGCCGCGTCAACTCCGCCGCTTCGGTGGCTCCCCTCGCCCTCCCTCTCAACTCCCTCGTAGCTCTCTCACCTTCGACTCCGTGCGCACATCTCCGTGCGCGCCCGCTGCCGTGCTGGCGCCAGCTTATTTTAGCCGCCCCCCTGAAGTTTCGTTTTGTGCCGTTATCGGGAAGCGAGCGTTTGCGGACGTGGCAGTTTCGTTGGCCCGACTGTGCCTCCGCCGCTGCTTCCCTCTGCGCTGATGCCGCAGCGTGCAAGGTAACATGTGACTAGAAAATAGAGGAGAAGGGTTCACTGCCATTTTATCCGCGTGGCTGAGACGTCGGCACTAGTGTGTGCTAGAATACGGTTGTCTAGAACACTCTAGTCGGCACGTACACGCTTGTTCCGGCGCGATGCAGAAACTGCGATCTTGCAATTTGAGAGAGGGGGAAATTTCCGCCGCGGGTTCTTTTTTTTTTCCGTTCCTTCGCGCGCGGCATTGAGGGGTCTCTCCTGAGCTTTTGCTCTACGGCGGTGTCGGAGCAATGCCGGTCGGAGGCACCGCCGCGCTATTTGGCGCGCTGCTAAGAGCATTGTCGGTGCGCGGTATGTTCGAAATAAGCGTGTTCGAATTAACGAGATTACACTGTAGCTAAATTAAAGAGTCAGAGGTGAACTCACTCAGGCACATGTACGTAAAAAGCATTTATTTCTTGAAGCGCCACCGCTTCAAACTCTTCGCGCCCAGTCGCGGAGTCCGCGCTGTCCGGCGCCGCGCCTCCGCACCAAAAGAGGAGAGAAAGCGCGTGACTGCGCGCTGTTCTCTTTCGCGGCCGTCGGTGGGGCGGCGTTTATTCGTATCAGCCGACGCAGGCTGAAAATCGATTCGTAACAACCGTTCTCTAGCACGTTGCAAAGTAATGGGGATCGGCCGGGACCACAGAAAAATTCGTATCATCCAGAAATTCGTATTAGCCGTGATCGTATCATAGAGCTTTTACTGTATATCTATTCACTTGTTTTATGCCGAGTACAGTTTGGTTCGAAAAACTACTAGATGGCACTGTTATGTATATGCAAGCAAAGCTGAACTTCTTTTCAGTGTTGGTGCTCTCACTTGCTTCTCAAATGGTAAAAAAATCTATCTTTGTGATGTTTGATGACTTGAGGCCTTAAGTATGACTTGTATTGCTTCTGAATATGCAGTGCTGCTAGCTCTGGAAAACTCTTCCTAGATCTAAGAATTTTATGCATTCTTTAGAAAAAAAAAAGGAAATTTGGCCTAATCTATGGAAATTTCATGCTGTGACATTGAAACGGTGAAGCTGCTGATGTAACAGTCGGTTTTGATTTCAGTAACTTGGATATTACCTTCGCATTAGCATGTGAACCGACTCTTTATCGTACAGCAGCGTAGTGAACGCATCTCGCCCAGTAAATAACAGCTTGTTGATGACCTGTGCCCTTTAACGGAGCACCGCTACTGAGATTTTGCCATTTGTACCTCTGTATGTGCCGTCAATGTATATGCACTCTAAATGAAATATTAATCTAACTGGTGAAACAAACGTGTGCTGTAACACCAAACTAAGAGGCATGGACGTATCTTAGCATGAGCACACATGGTACACCTGTCCCAGAGCATGACCATGTGGTTGTTGTGCTAGGCAGCAAAGTGCACATGCGTATACTAAAATTGATCGAGAACCACCCTACACAGAGCAGCTTGAAGTGTATAAAATGTAACCTAAAGTGAAGTGTACTCTTTTTACATGGTTGCATTCTGTAAGTGAGGTCCAGGGCCTATCGTCCTGTTAACATAACTTGCACGGCGACATCTTCTCAGCTCGAGTCCAGTGACTACACTATTTGATTGCCCTGAGAGGTTCCTAGTTTCCTCACATATTAGAGTTCCTAATATTATGAGGGAAACTTGATGCCACTGTCTAAGAATTTTTTGAAGGCTGCTGTGACTTCATGGCTATGCTGGGATAAAGGAGGTCTGGCATTTTTTTTATTGTGCTTTGCCCTGAACGTGATCACGGCTGAGCAAAGAAATGTTTTACACGTGTTGGTTCTCCTAAAATACACATTGCATTTTTGTTTGCTCATCCGTGATATAACAAGTAAACAATAGAATGCATGCTTGAGACTGGGGCGTCATATGTGCCAACTCTCTTCTTCCTGCAAATTTATAAACTTAAAAATTTTTCTTCTGCAGCTTTCGATAAATGGTGAAGCCTGGGAAGTTGGCTCAACTAAGTATGTTTTGCATGAGTGAAGAATTGTTTATAATACATAAATGTAACAACATTGTATCGGTAATTGTTGCTGTCTGTCTCTAGCCTGAATAAGTTGATTGATACAAAGGAAAAAAAGTTTGTGTGAGTGTGCTGTTTGCATTCATACTGGCTTTAACAGTGATCTCTGTGTTGTTACAGATGCGTCGATTCCTTCTACAGTGCATTCAAGATGATGCGTGCTTTGGACTTCACCAGAAATTCATCTCACGAGCTTCTCGGAAAGCATCTACCTGTTTGTCGTGTTACTTGACATAGCAGTTTGATTTATTATTGATTTAACACTGTGATATGTTGGCAAATAAACCCGAAAGCAAATAAACAACTCAAGGAATTGTTATACGCGGTCACGATTTTTTCAATCGCAGCATCCTTAAAAAGTTGATTGAACACTGTGATGGTGATATGACTGTGTTTGTATCATGTGAAATTTCCATTCTTCCTTTTTCCTGTTTGTCTCTTGGATTCATGAAAGAAATGAACGGGTTCTATTGCAGTCACCAAGTTGTAATTATTGTGGTAAAGAAAACAAGGCAGTGCAATGTACTGGTAGAGAATGTAGTTTCATTAAGATAACGCATTGGACAGTATTGTACCTGCCTTCACAGATCTGCTAACATAGGGAATGTCAGTGCGGCAATGTCGCCGATAGAAACTAATTTGTACATAGGTTATCTCCAGCACTCTGCAGCAGCGTTAGCTTTCGCAGCATCGGGAAAAGAATTGTAGTGAACTACGCTTACAGTGCCACCCACAAAGACATTCCCTTCATTAATGCAAAGAAATGTGGCTGTATTCTCTTTCACCATCAAACATGGTGCCATTCTCACCTCTAGGAATGTTTTTTTGTTCTTGTTTTCCTATGTCTCTTGTATTTTTCTTGTTTACTTCTTTTACGTATTCCTTCATATATATCAGTTGGTGCTTTTCTTGTTCTGCATGATATAAAGACTGTGATGCATAAATAGTGCATAGTACTCAATTAAATAGTTGAGTGCATTGTACAGTATTACATATACAAAGTACTTTTGAGTGTTTAGGAAAATCAAAATGGCTTGATAAATCTGGCCTCTATGTACAGCCAGCCTGGAGGTTGTATCCATTCGGGATTATGAGCTATGCATAGTGACACAGTTCTTTATTCAGGTGTGTAGGCGTGGTAGTGTTTGTGACAGAAGCACTAATTGGTGAATAGGTCATCTTCAGCACCGTGTACTAGTTGCATTTTGTTTTCGTTGAAACTCTTGTGAAACAATCGCAAAAAAAAAGTTATCAGTGCACTAGTGCCGACAAACAGTCCTTTGCTGCAGAAGCATGGAAAGTTGTGCGAGTTGGTATGGTAACATATTTCTGGTTTACAGCGCAAAGGGACAAAGACGAAAACAAGTGCTCGTCCTATGTGTTTCTGGTCTTCCTCTTTGTCCCTTCGCGCTATAAACTAGAAATCCTTCGTTGTATGCACAGAAATGAGGCTCTATTCTCCTCCATCAGCGAAATTGGTGCCATTCTAACCTGTATAAATGCCGTGATTATTTTTTTTTTCCCTTTCACATGTTGCTCATTTTTTTTCATGATTTCTTGCACTAATGTTCGTGTTTAATTATATATGCTTCTTGTGTTCAAATATCAGGTTTTGCGTGTAGTTGTGCTGTATTCTACAAGTCCTTCTATGCAAGAAAACATGGAATGCTTAATTTAATGTCCGAGTGCACAATGTAGTGCTATCTGTACAAAGTAATTTGGCTATTTAGGCATAACATCAATAGTGGATGCCAAATCTGACCTTTATTTTTGCCAGCAAGTGCTTTTATGGTTTCAGGTTAGTAATATTTGTTTAGAGAGAGAGCAATTGGTGTGAGACATGTACTGCATCTGGGTACTGTTGCCATAACAATAATGTGTGTGTTGTTATAGTACAGTTAAACCTGGATATAACAAAATTGACAAATTCCCGAAAAACTTCGTTATAAAGAGGATTTCGTTATATGCAGGTTCGGCACGAAAATTCGAAAAAGAAACGCATACCGTATTTACTCGATTTTAACGCGCCCTTGATTGTACCGCGCACCCGTTTTCCGTTTTCGTCAAAGCACTCATCCTTGGAATGTCACACCAGGTAGTTGATGCGTGGACGCGTGTCGTTTCGCACAAGCGCGTGAGAGAGAGAGAGAGACAACTTTATTCGTCAGAGTGGGGAGCTAGTTCATGGGCTCCTCAGGAAGGCCAGATGGCTGCCAGGCGATGCGTGACGGCGACCTCTTCGGCTTGCTCCACGGCTCGGAGTTGTACGTCCGGACTGGAGCTAAGCAGCACTTCCTCCCACGATGAAGGTGAGGGAGAGGCCAGGAGAACGGGTGGAGGGGGATCCTCTTCGCAGTCCCAGAGGATGTGACTGAGCGTAGCTAGCTCGCCGCACAGGTGACAGTACGAACTTAATCTATCCGGGTAAATGTGAGAGTATACGTAGGGGTTCGGATATGAGTATGTCTGTAACCTGCGCCAGGTGACCTCCTGACCCTTGTTTAGTTTACTGTGTGGTGCGGGCCTAGTGTGTCGTATAAGACGGTAGTACTGGGTTATGTCCTATTCAGCAACAATGGAGACGAATTACAACAAATGATTGGGGACCTTAATCGAGAAAGTGTAAGAATTGGGTTGAAGATGAATATGCAGAAGACAAAGATAATGTTCAATAGCCTGGCAAGAGAACAAGAATTCAGGATCGCCAGTCAGCCTCTAGAGTCTGTAAAGGAGTATGTTTATCTAGGTCAATTACTCACAGGGGACCCTGATCACGAGAAAGAAATTTACAGAAGAATAAAATTGGGTTGGAGTGCATACGGCAGGCATTGCCAAATCCTCACTGGGAGCTTACCACTGTCGTTGAAAAGAAAAGTATACAATCATTGCATTCTACCGGTGCTAACATATGGGGCAGAAACTTGGAGGTTAACAAAGAAGCTCGAGAACAAGTTAAGGACCGCACAAAGAGCAATGGAACGAGAAATCTTAGGAGTAACTTTAAGAGACAGGAAGAGAGCGGTGTGGATCAGAGAATCAACGGTATTCTAGTTGATATTAAGCGGAAGAAATGGAGCTGGGCAGGCCATGTAATGCGTAGGATGGATAACCGGTTACAGAATGGATACCAAGAGAAGGGAAGCGCAGTCGAGGACGGCCGAAAACCAGGTGGAATAATGAAATTGGGAAATTCGCAGGCGCAAGTTGGAATACGCTAGCGCAAGACAGGGGTAATTGGAGATCGCAGGGAGAGGCCTTTGTCCTGCAGTGGACATAAATATAGGTTGATGATGATGACTGGGTTATGTCGTGATATGAGTGCAGGACTTCGTTTGAGGTCTCCGGGTATGGGAGGCCCACCGCTCGGCTGACGAATCCTCGAGCATGTTGGTGGGCCGCTTCGTTCCCTGGATTGCCCGGGTGTGCCGGGACCCATATCAACTCTACTGAGCGTGGTTCTCCACTGTTTTGTAGTGACTGTAGGAGCTTTAGTGTAGTGTGTGCCACTATTGCTCGCGCAAAGTTTGTTATGGCGGTTTTGGAGTTGCTCATAACTATACAGGCGTCAGTTGAGGCCACGGCCAACGCAATGGTGGCTTCTTCTGCTTCGGTGGGTGTGGCAGCGCTTAGCTAGCTTGAAGATGCCCCTGCCATGAGTCCTGGTCCTGGAACGGCGCAGGTGTGGGGTCGATCAGAGTACTGGGCTGCGTCGACGTACGCCACAGCGGAGTTGGTCCCGTACGTCTTGTTTAGTGCCTGGGCCCTCGCTCTTCCTCTGCCGTCGTGGTGGCCGGCGAGTGTGTTTTTGGGCAGGGGTTTGATGATGAACATGCGCCTGATGTGTGGTGGGATGGTGGCGGGTTCGCTGCCCATCGGGCGGCGCTGTACTGTACTCTGGCTTCAACTGCGTACTGCGCGGCGGCGCACGGTCGCGCGGAGCTTATCTTGAAAGCGATCTGCGTTGGGGCAGAGTCTAACAGTGTGAGTGCGTCGGCGGCTCGTAGCTTTGTGCGTGCTGTGTGTTCTCGGCGCTCAGTTTGCGTTGAAGCGATAGACACCAGCACGAAGGTCACTTCACTCGCTTCTGCAGCGGCGCTTCCACACGCCGCCAGCCTTTGACAGCGCGTGTCTGCGCTCATCGAGTGTGATGTGTCAGCGTCTGCCAGCACGTCGGCAACTTCAACTGGAAAAGGAGAGTAGCGGCTTGGCAGGCTAGGCCACCTGCAGCAAGCGGCGGGATCATTTTTGAAAGAAGGGAGGGGGAAAGGTAACGCCCGCGGCGGTAAGATCGCCGGGTCGAGGGATGCAGGCCCGCCTCGCACACGCTCGCACGCACACACGCACACGTGCGCTCGCTTCGCATTCCGTCGCGGCGGAGAAGGTGCTTCCGGTTGCTGCTCGCGCAAAAATAGCAAAACTTGGGGCGAAATCTCTAGGTTGTCGGCGGGGAAAATTCGTTATATCGAGGGGTCTCCCGCTGCCACTTCGTTACGTAGAGGTCTCAAATACATGCGCTTCTGTGGAGTAACAGCAGGGAATAGAAAAACTTCGTTATATCCAGGAATTCGTTATATGGAGGTTCGTTATAAGCAGGTTTAACTCTATGTGTGTTAGGTCACATATATTGCCTACAATTGGGGCAATCCTTTTTGATTGCCAGGTTTAGCACTTTAGTTGAGGGAAGTGTTTTCATTTGCATCGCCTTCCCATGTTCCCTGTGACTTTGCAGATTCCTTGTCGTCAGGGTCACTGGAACAGTACGACTTGCTTGTGTCTGAGCATGGCAGGCTGTATGGCTGCCGGCTGTGCCCTTACCAGACCAAGAAAAAGGGACACATGATGGCTCACCTGCGCACACATTCAGGCGAACGTCCCTTCAAGTGCCACCTCTGCCCAAAAGTTTTCACTGCGAGTTTCAGCCTCAAGCAACATGTTTACAGCCACACAGGAGACCGTCCCTACCAGTGTAACCTGTGCCCGGAGGCTTTCACTCAAAGTTCCAACCTGACACGCCACCTGCGCTGCCACATGGGAAAACGTGCCTTTTCCTGTGTGCACTGCAGTGCATCCTTTACTCAGAAGCACCACCTGCACAGCCACATGTCCTGTCATGCAGGGAAGAAGCCCTAAAGGTCAGGGGCCTGCAGTTGTTTTTTTTTTTTTTTTTTTTGCTTGTTGTAGGTCACCTCTAAACTAGTATGTCACTTTCACGTGTGCTTGACTGAACGTGAAAGTGCCATGTCACTCCAATTAGCAGCGTAGGAAAAAATGTTCCTTGGAAAAATATTCGTGGAAATATTGTCCATGGATAAAATGACCCCAGAGAAAATGATTCATAGAAAGAAATTGCCTGAACAGAAAAAAATGTGACTCCTCTAAAAATTCGTTTCGAAATGAGAGGCAATAAATTTGCAAAATGTTTTCAATGTACAGTGTTTATAGAGCACACTTGCGCCCTGAAGCGAAGAACTTGGCGGTAGCATAATTGGCGAGAGACTCACTGTGGTTGCTTAGTGGCTACGGCATTGCCTGGCTGAAATAGTTCTATCAGGGATTAATCTCTGGCCCGGTGGCTACATTCCGATAAGGGCGGAATGTGAAAATGCTCGTGTACTTGGATTTATGTGCAAGTTAAAACTGGTGTTAAAAATTTATTTGGAGTCCTCCACTATGGCGTGCCTCGTAATTACATTGTGGTTTTGGTTCATATATCCTCGGAACTTCTCCAGGGAAACGCAAACTCTGTCCTGGGCTATTTTCTGTGTCGCATTTGTTTCTTCACACCAAAAAATGTTTATTGCCTTAGACACTGTTGGAGCACAGCTGGCGCACTGCAGAGTGGAATTTGTCTGATGTATATTTTTGTGCTTGCTGCTAATGATCTTTAGGAAAATGTGTTTCGTATGCCAACACCTTTCATGAGGGTTCTATTACTGTCACGTGATGTTTAGTTACAACACCGCTGTCATCTGACCTTAGGGGCAATCCTTTCCTACATTAAATGCACGGCAATTTCCTCTGGGGCCATTTCATTCGTGGCAATTTCATCCAAGAACATTTTTTCCAGAACCCCTACTAGCAGACTGCTCTTCAGTTGAATGACAGTTTCGGTGTCAACATCCCAATGGTGGTTAAAGTGCTTGTGTATAAACATATATTAACGATGTTGAGGAACACAGCCTAATAAAACAACAATATTTATTAAGGGCGAACCTGTGCCCACGACTCAAAGTCACTGCAGTTGTGAAGAATGCCCGGCAGTCGCGTTATAAAACTGATGTCGAACCGTCTTCCTCTTTCGCCTCGCGTGATACCTGGTGCGCGTGGCGCATGCGAGCCGGGTCCAACCAGGTACTCGTGCCCCAGTGATTGCTGCCTGTTGTTGCTGAACAACACCACGCTACGGCGCGCACAGTGTGCAATACAAAGAGGATGCTACTTGAATGTGGCCAAGTTGTCGCAGCGTTATCCCCCTCCTTAACGCATCGGCCCGATGCGTGAGAAAAAGTACGGCTTTTTGCAGACATGTTCAACTTCCGTGGAGTTGCTGCATCTTGGGCTCTCGTGCTATTGTGTCGAGCGGATTTCACTTCGTAAGTGACGTCGCTTATACGACAGAGTATTCGCATATTCAGTGGTTGCCGCTTCGTACGCCCGTATTCAAGAAAGTGACGTGGCACCGCCATCCCTCCACAGAAGTGGTACTGAGCTTCATGATCATTCACGGGAATTCTTGAGAATAGTCGTGTCTTTATCAGTCGAGAGGCGGCGCTGTGCTCAACAAGGTGGAGTGAAGTAAGAGCTTTGAAGGGCTGTTTATACGGCAGAGAAGCTTTTCAGGAAATCTGAACTCCAAAGACGGACCCGTGCTTACGCACTGCAAAAGATCATCCCAAATTTTATTTTAAGAAACAATACAGGCATACCCAAAATTAAGCTTTATGGCTTTCTTAAAATTATTGCACATCACCTGCCGAGCTATGATATTATCAGCAGCAATTAACCAAAATTGAATAATTAACACTGCAGTAAGTGTGTATGTTTGTATTCGCAGTCGTACACAGTTTCACTTGGAAGAATTCTTCTAGCTGTGTGCTGTACGTTCGCACGATGGCTGGCAAAGTCGACGCGGCTGTTGCGTGCGGCGTTGTCTGACAACGGGGCGGAGGCGGATAATAACTGTCCACCTTCCCCTATGGCGAAATGAAAAAAAAAATCCAAGAACCAGTAACCGCTCGTAACACGCGGCGTATCTGTAAAGCTGGCGGCAGCTGCCATGCCGAGATAATTCCTGGTGCTAATGGTTTGCATGGTCCTTGTCTGGGCTAGCAAATAAAATGGTCTAGGTCAGTTAGCTATGTTATTTCATTCTTCATCTGACAGACAACACTTCACCCATAGACATATGCATGCCTCCCTTCCACAGCAACGCAAAGCATAAAGTTGTGACTCGATTATTCTGCGCAGTACAATTGAAATTGCTCTGGCGCGAATAATTCTTCCGACTGATACTGTGTCAAACTCGACTGGGCAGATTGTTCTGGGCTGCTCACAGTTGTTTACCTTATTTGCACACAGTGGAAAACCATAAAGCTTAGTTTTGAACACCCTGTATTATGCCAAATACAAGTTCAAATGGGGCGACTGGTGTTGTTCTTGAACGGCCATATTATATGCGAAGGTGATGTAGAGCAAAATTCCATCCCACAGCCGATGTTCAACATCGACATACATCGAACGCATGTCAGCCAGTGTTCTGTTGAGACGTTCAATTAAAGCGTTTGTCTGAGGGTGGTATGCCGTAGTTCTCCAATGATCAGTATGTGTCATTTGCATCAAGCATTCCATGAGGTCCGCAGTAAAGGCTGTTCCACAACTGGTAATAACGACGGTGGGAGCGCCATGCCTGAGTATGATATTGTTAACAAAAAATTTTGCAACTTCAACAGCCGTTGCACTGTACAGGGAATCAGTTTCTGCGTAATGGGTCAGATAGTCCGTGGCCACAACTATCCGCTTTTTGCCTAAAGATAGTGTTAGGAAGAGTCCAAGGAAGTCCAGACCGACTTGTTGGAATGGGGCTTTTGGTGGCGCTGTTGGCTGAAGGAGGCCTGCCAGTTTTACGGATTGAGTCTTGCGCCTTTTATACTCACGACAAGTCTTGACATAGTGCTGCACTGATGCTAATAACTTAGGCCAGTAGTATTTCAGACGAATCCTGGCGAATGTACGGCTCACGCCCATGTGTCCAGATGTCAGTTCATCATTCTTCTCGCATTGCCATGGGTACGAGAAATAGAAGCTTTGATTCGCTGCACTTGAAGTTTCTCTTGTAGAGGACACTTCCTCGCAGACAGAACGAGGAGCGCCCTCCAGGCGCTATATAAGTGAAATCAATTTCAGGTCAACTCGTTGTTGTTGAGCGATTTGTGACACATCAATAATGCCAAGGAATGGGAAATCCTCTTCTTCTGACCAAGTTGTCTGGACTGGTGCGGGGGACAAGCAGTCGGCATCGCTGCGTTTCCTCTCGGATTGGTATACGACAGTAATATCATGCTCTTGCAGCCTAAGGCTCCATCTTGCTAGTCGCCCAGATGGATCCTTGATTCGCCAGCCAGCAAAGCGAATGGTGATCACTGACTGTTGTGAATGGTCTACCATAGAGGTAGGGTCGAAATTTACATATTGCCCAAATGACTACATGACGCTCTTTCTCGGTTGCCGAGTAGTTGGCCTCTGCTTTCGAGAGCTTACGGCTGGCATAAGCTATTACTTTCTCCTGATCGTTCTTTCACTGCATTTGTATGACACCGAGGCAGACGTTGCTCGCATCGGTATGAACTTCAATGTCGGCTTTCTCATCAAAATGGGCAAGGATTGGAGAAGCTTGTAGGCGTTTCCTTAACTCGTCAAAGGCATCTTGTTCGCTTTTCCACATAAAAGGTACGTCTTTTCTTGTTAGTATTGTAAGGGGCTCAGCAATCTTTAAAAAGCTTTCAACAAATCTTCTGTAGAATGCGCATAAACCCAAAAAACGTCGCACTGACTTTTTTTATGTGGGTGTCGGGAACCTTGCAACAGCCGCTGTCTTTTCGGGATCTGGCCGAATGCCTTCAGCACTGATGACGTGTCCAAGAAACCGAAGTTCATCGAAGCCGAATAGACATTTTTCCGGCCTAATTGTCAAGTCTGCTGCGTGAATAGCTTCTAATACTAGTCGAAGTCGCTCAAGATGCTGGTTAAATGTTGCGGAAAATACGACCACATCATCCAAATATACTAAGCACGACTACCATTTCAATCCTGCGAGCACAGTGTCCATCATTCGCTGGAACGTCGCAGGCACGGAACAGAGGCCGAATGGAAGCGCTTTAAATTCTTAGAGGCCATTCATTCTTGTGATTCAGGGAGGAGAAAAACTTTGCCTATAGGAGCCGATCTAACATATTGTCGATACACGGAAGGGGGTGTACATCCCGCGTGGTTACATTGTTCAATTTACAGTAGACGACACATAATCAATGTGTGTTATCTTTTTTCTTAACGAGCACTACAGGAGACGCCCCTGGACTGCTCGAAGGCTGAATAACGTCATCTGAAAGCATCTCTACTCGCTTCTTGATGATCTCCCTTTCTTTTGGTGAAACTCGACAGGGGTGCAAGCATACTGGTCTTGTGGCATCCTCTGTTATGATTTTGTGCTTTGCAACAGAAGTGCGCCGTACCTTCGAGGAAGTGGAGAAGCAGTCAGAAAAATCCTTTATCAGGGCATATATCTATTTCTTTTGGGCTTCCGGGAGTTACGAGTTGACAGTAATTGATGTCTTGACACTGCATGTTCCTGGCAGAGCAGTTGATGTTCTCGTTAGGCTGCCTAATTTAGTTGCTACACAGAACTCGTGGGAATAGGCAATAGCTGTTCCTTGTGCAATGTGTTGGAATTCATTTTCGAAATTCCTAAATGCGACATTTGCACGGTCATTGCTTAAGTGAACAAGACCCCGAGCCACGCAAATACCTTTGTTCAAAAAGAGCCCTATGTTTCCCCCCGCTATACCTTCGTGGTCGTAAAATGTTTCATTCTCCACAAGAACCATTATACTGCAGCGTGGCGGCACAGTTACATCATCATCAATGACGCGCAGCGCATCAAGCCTCTGATTCTTCACATATAGCTTGTTTTGTCGAGAAAGACACACTAGGCCTACCTAGGTTAATTATGGCGCCATTAGTTTGTAGAAAATCTATTCTCAATATAAGTTCCCTTGAACATTCTGGCAGTACAATAAAAGTCAGAAAAGTATATGAAGCCTTTTATCTTAAGTCTTGTGGTGCATCAGCCAAGGGGCGTAATAAGATAACCGCCTGCCATGCGTATGTGCAGGTCAGTCCACTGCGTCACAACTTTTTTCAGTTTATTCGCCATCTTGTAGCTTATTACCGAATAATCAGCACCGGTGTCGACTAAGGTATTCAGCTCGCATCCGTCTATTATCAACCGCAAATCTGATGTAATCTTTTTGTTCCTGCACCTGTTTACTGGAATTATCTCGTCGTCGCATTGGAAACGTGTTGGAGGATCTTCGTGACTCTGGTTATCAGCGGCCTCACCTCCACAGGTCGCTTGCTTCAGTTTTCCTGGTGTGGGCTTGGTGAACGACGCCTTGACAATCTTGGACACCTGCGTGGGCTAGGCTAGGCCATCGGCAGCACATGGGCGATGGTGACCGTGGTTGATGTTGGCGAGGAGTAATGGGGGTTTGGCGCGTGGACAAGTATTCTTCGATCTCTGCTGGTCGTTCACCGTTTCGGGGGCATGGTGCACTTAAGGGAAAACCCCTTGATTCAGCTTGACGGTACGGGCAGAACCTATACAGGTGACCCACTTCACCACAGTAAAAACACAGAGGCCTGCGCTCATGGTCACGCCACACGTCACTTTTCCGTGGCCTTCGCTGGAGGCGGATAGGCAGCCGTTCGTTCCAAAAGACGAGGTGCACTACTCTGTACTGCGATTTGTCTGAGTACGTCGGCATATGTTGGGGTGCGCCGCATCGGCTGTGGCTCACGTTTTGGATCCCATATGATCTGCCTCAGTTCGTCCTGGACGACGTCGACAATGGATAGTGCAGTTGGAGTCTGAGGTGTCTGCAACTTGTTGAGCTCTTCCCTGATCACTGAGCAGATGAGCTCCCGTAGGCCTTCAATGTCGTTCGACATGCCTCCAGAGAAGGCATGGGCAGGTGCACAGCTTGCCTCATGGTTGTATTGGGAAGCCCGCTGTTCCAGCTTCTTTTCGATGGTCGTTGCTTCGGATGGGTTGCGGACGAGAACTGCGAAGAGTCCTTGCTTTACTCCACACATGAGATGGCGCAGCTTCTTATCTTCACTCATGTTCGTATCAACACGCTTGAACAGGCGGGACATGTCCTCAATGTACATTGCCACGTTCTTGTTTGTGAGCCGGTTCCTAGCTTGAAGTGCAATTTCCACCTTTTCTTTACGGTCCGTGCTGGCGTATGTAGCTAGCAGTTGTCTAAATTCCTCCGAAGAGGATAAAGAGGGTTCGTGGTTTTCATACTACATTTTTGCAAAGTCCTCCAAAGCGTTACGTTACGGAGCTTCTGTCTTTCATCCCATTCATTAAAGCTCGCCACTCTCTCGAACAGTTCCAACCAGTCTTCCACGTCGAGTCACCATGGAATGTTGGCGGCTTGAGAGGTTGGGTTACGACCATCTGTGCCGGTGTTACCTGGCTAGTCATTGTGGTGGCGTCTGTTGTCTGAGTTTCCCTTGGCGTGAAGAGAAGAGGGCCGAATTCGGGCAAGTCACCTCGAAGATGGTGGCTGGTCCTCTGGTGCACAGGTGTCAGTTCCACGGGACCGACTCGCTGGCGGTCGGGGCTACGATCACTTGCGTTTGTGGGGCTCACGACTCATACCCCGCACCTCCACCAGAAATGTAACGATGTTGAGGAACACAGGGTAATAAAACAACTATATTTATTAAGGGCGAACCTGTGCCCACGACTCAAAGTCCCTGCGCTCATGAAGAATGCCCGGTAGTCGCGTTCTAAAACTGGCGTCGAACCGTCATCTTCTTTCACCTCGCGGGATACCCAGTGTGCGTGGCACATGCGAGCCGGGTCCAATCGGGTGCTCATGCCACGATGATCACTGCCTGTTGTTGCTGAACAACATCACCGTATGGCGCACACAGTGTCCAATACGAAGGGCGCACTACTTGAATGTGGCCAAGTTGTCGTGGCAATAATGTTGGAAAGAGGGAGAGGGGAAGAGCTTCGTGGCACTATGGGAAAGCTGGTGGGGTTCCCTAAGGCCAGAAAGGTTTAGGACCCCTGCACTACACTAAGTTTCAATCCACAAGTTTAACTTGTGCAGTGAAATTTTAGCGAGAATACTTGGAAGCGGTTCTTACTCTATAGTTTGACACTCATTAAGAATAACTTATATGCTAGATGAAAGGGTTTTTCTTTATTTATTTCAGGATCAGCACCTCATTTGCTGCTCATAGAGCTGCAGAAATGTTTTTAAATCAGTTCTGCTTGTATCACTCAGAAGCTGAATATGTATTAAAAGGCGTTTGTCGTAGATCAGGGCCTGTTAATGCAAATATTTTAGTTGGAGCATTCTCGTTGCTGGCATTTGGGCACCCACTAATCACAGTAGCGATCGGCATGATAATTAGACGATTGCCTAGGGGATGGCACTTTGACAACCTTTAAAAGCAGTTTTCCTAATATGGGCGAATATTTAGCTGCTATATGTTGATTGTTATGTCAATGATTGTACAGGAGCACATTCATGAAGAATGTATAGGTGTGTCTTCTAAGAGCAAGTCTGTTGTAATGACATCTGTTTTCATTTTTCTTAAAAGAGAGAAAAAGAAACTTGCAGCAGCTCCAGGAAAAGGTTGACTGTGCTTTTTCTGCCACCTAAAGTTTCCTCTGGTGTTAAGGTTTTGGCGTGTCTAATGTGCTGCCCACTGGACTCTTCATGCAGGTGCAGCCAGTGTTTGTGCAGCTCAGAAACTCTATCTGAAAAATCTGGAAACTTCAAAGAATGCAAGTGTCCGCCCATCAAGCCTCCATGCACAGTTTTAGTGAAAATGACAGCCGGGGCCGAAGCCAAAGCCAGAGTCGCAACAGCTAGCAGGGATGTCCTGCCTGACATTATGCCACTCATATTCACACTGCAGCCTCTAGACAAGGAGTCTTTGCAGTTGCAGCCATGGTCACTGCCACAGTTCCCTCTTTCAGTGTTGGCAACATTGTAGCAATTGGATTATGTGTGCCCCTTGCTGTGCCACCTGTGCCCGAACGCACTTGCTCATAGTTCCAACCTCAAGCAGCATGTTTGCAGTTGTACGGGAGAGTGGCTATATCCCTGCGCCCACTGCGCTGCGTCCTTTTCACGGAAGGAGTTCCTCTTATACCACATGCCTTGTCACACAGGGGAGAAGTGCTCATTGTTACGCCACACAGTTTCTTATAGCAAAACCTATTGATTAATTTATGTGGTGTTCATTACACACTGTTGTAATACATACTAAAGGAATGTGGCAGCTCAAATGTTCTTGAGCTGTTCGGAAGCTTAACTGCAAAGCTTAAAGGGGTACTGACACAATAACTCTGACTCTTAATAACTGCCGTATTTATTCGATTATAAGGCGGTCACGATTTTAAATGAAGGGTGCCAGTTGGAGAACCCAATAAAAAAAAAGGTAAATATGCAGACTAACATAAGGTGATATTGAGTAGCCAACGGACTATTCACACTCGGTAGGGATTGCCTGAAATACTGAATTACTAACATAGCCAAAACCGAAATTCCGACCATGAAATATGGTGGAGGGGAGCTCCAACATGTGGAGTGTGGAATATATGTGAATTTTTGCCTTTAGGTGTTGCTTCACTGCAGAGCAAGTATCACCTTATACTTTGGCTTCACGGCATTGGGGTGCACGCTGCCGTAAAGGCACACTATACAGCGAAATGAAGCCACTCCTCAAGGCAAAATTCGCTTATAGTCTGGTGTGAACCCCTGGACTACACAGTCTAACCGATGTTCAGTAAAATTTTAGCAAGAATTTCGAGGCTAAAGATTGTGGAAAAAAGCCTTGCCTGATATTCGAATAAATATGGCAGTTGGTTCCATTTTTGTAACCTCATGATTATCGTCTGTAAAGTATCAGTATCAAACGCAGCTTAGAAAGCGTTTATTTCATTTTTCGAGTGAGACAGTGGAAAGTGCAACTTCTATTGATGTGCTAATCAGCGTAGGTCCTATTTGTAAACAATATTAAGTCTCAAGTTTGGGCAATTGATTTCGGTTACTCTGACGTTGTCAGCTTGTCTTGCCATTCAGGTAACGTTTCAGCATTGGTTGCATGAGTGTCTCGCCCTGACTGCACACGAAGCGTATGTGATAAGTTCTTATAGTTTACGGGTTACCAAGTTACCAGAGCCGTTGCCAGCGGTGGCAAAATGGATAGTAGTGACATCTTTTGATGAGTTGTCCAACTACAACGCGTTCCAGAAATAGTTTTGTCGCATCAGTGTTATTGTCAAAAGGAAATCGTAAAAGTAAGATAAGTCAATCCTTTATTGATCAGTGTTGCCTACAGGCAACGTACCAAGAATTTTTGTAGTTTCTTGCTGAGTTTTGGTATTGGGTACAAAGTTTCTTGCTAGATGTCTTGTGACAAAACCGCATGGCGGGCAGCAAACATCATTTGTTTGGTTTGGAGCAGGAGCACAGGTTGAGGAAAAAGTTTGGCATGTGACTCTCTTTTGAAAGCCCGACCAGAGGAGACTGACCGATACAAGATTTCTGGCTTCAGTGGTGTCACACACGGGATGTAAAACAAATTCATTGTATGTACATATGTACAGCTATGATTCACAGATAAGAGCTACCTTTTAACACGAAAGTGTTTTATTCCGGGGTCCACCAAGACTTCAGTGACGTATTTCCGTCACGGAAATACGTCAGCTTACAATGTACACGAACATAATACAAAGAAAGAAACCAGAAGAAAAAGTTCCACAAACATGCAAAATTTGGAAATCGAACCCACGACCTCTCGGTCCGCGACGATAGATCGCCGAGCGTTTAACCCATTGCGCCACAAACGCAATTGCAGAGAGCTACACAGACGCGCCTTATATATCTAACACTCCTCCGTGTACCTGCGCTCTTGCTCGGGGCGGTGCCGCCGCCTACGAGCAGAAAAGAGAAGTACTGCATTATGACACTAACGCGCACCGACAGTGAACGCTTCGGTGGTCTCATCACTACGACTATAGTGCCTAGAATATACTTACTAGTGTGCCGACCGCCGGGCGTTTCTAATGGGAGACGCTGGCACCGCCGGTGATGCCTTCCGCCGGAGGCCACCAGACGGCGACACTGTTTGGGACCGTGCTAACCGAGCGGCGCATCGCGCGTCGCTTGCGCTTCGGATGCACTTTGGATGCGCGTTCGTAAGCGCAGTCGGTTGCGGCGCGTTGTAGCTTTCGAGCAAGTAGCATGTGGTGCCGCCGCATGTCATTGAAGACACGTTTCACTTTCGTGTTCTATACCGATTCCTATATAAGAGGGATCAACCACATTTTTTCAAGTTGCAAACGAAAGCATAGGTGGAGTGGGGAAAAGCCCACTTTCAGTTTTCTGCCTTCTGTATCAACCATTGCTGAAAAAGTTTATGCATAATATTTTTTTTTATTGTTGAAGATGATTATTCTCGATGTATTTTGCACATTTAGGTAGAAAATAAACAATATTCATGGGCATTTAAATGTGCCATTATCAAAGGATGAATTATTATGTCACTAATGTTGCTTTATACCAGGATTTAATTAAAATACGCAAGTTGGAGTAGTAGTTTAGCATGCTCTTTGTTCAGACACAGCATTACCAGAATTTGCTACCAGCGTTATTTCTTCCGTACACCTCTCCAGTTACTCTGTAAACCACCAACAGTAAGAAGTTTACAGACATACTAAATCTGTAATGCCGGGATCGTGCTGTGCAGTACTGTTCTATGCAAAGAAGCATTACAGTGGTGTAGCAATGCACAGATTTCCCACCAAACTAGCACCAAACTAGCAGACGAAACAGTAGTACAGATGCCATGGTAAATGGTGCGCCAGCATGCGTCACAGGTCGGCGCGCTCACATGATAATTGCTGTTTCCAGGCGTGCCTCATACGTCACAGGGCATGAGGTGTTTTTTGAAATTGCAACTGCGATTGGTCGTTTTATACAAGCTTAACAGTCGTCATGTGCTTAAGCGAATGAGTTTCTTTGCCATCATTACTTGGTCAATAGGTACTAATTAAGCACAAAACAGAGCCTAAAAAATTTGTGTCTGGGCATAAGCAAACCTCAATGCATTGGTTATTATTTGCAAACTGGCAACAACATGCTCTAGTGGGCACTCAAACCCTCGAGAAACCATCAGTGACATTTAGTGACGCCAATTTGGACAGATTTGCTCTTGGCACATATTCACAAAGGAAAACCTTTAGAAGTAAGGATGGCAGACTGCAAACCACGCTGATCACTATTATGTCCTTTTTTTTTTTTTTTTTTTTCACATGCTCTGGACAATTGCACGCTTGAAGTGTGAGACCGTGAGCCTACTTTGTTTTGTGCTCCAAGTTCCAACTGGTGCACAACATTGGATGAAGAGTGCACTCTACATTAAAGGGGCCATGACAACATATTTTTGAGCTTAAATTATGCATTGTATGTTAAACAATATGTGTCCCACAGCAAGCTGGCAAAGTTTTAGTGCATTAGAGGCTGTAGAACATTTGTATTTGAATTTTTTTAATGTCGCAGTTGAAGCATAAGCAGTCTGGCGACACTGAGTGATGACTAAATGAATGGCCCCCCCAGAAACTGCTTCCTCGGGTGACAAAAGCCAGTTTCGAAAGCCATGCTATTACGAACTGCAAACATTGGAAGTGATTGCAGGAGCTGAAAATACGTCATGAACACCAAGCATCGTTTCATTTTTGTATGCGTGTTTCGGCGATCTTTAGTTTGCTACTGCTTTTTATCACGCCCACAATTCGTTAGTAAAGGAATTGCGGGGACAGTTTGAGCTGCCACATTGCTACGCAGTGGGGTGCTTTAACGTGCAGAGAATGACGGCCGATGTGGTCTCGAAGTGTTTCGACGTAGACAACACAGAGGTGGCCCGTCAGTTCCTTGCGTCGCAAAGCCTTGCCGATATGGCAGTTGCTGTCAATGGGAAGAGCTGAGAGGCAGTGATTTCAAATTGAAATTTCTGGTTAAAATGGGTGCTGCGAGCCGAGTTTCTTAATGTGTATAACCATATTGGGCCATCTACTCTCAATTGCATATATAAACTGACAGCTATTGGGCAACCATGTCATGGGCACTTTAAACATATGCTGTATTTTATGCCCGCATAACAGCATTTGCAAGTGAAATCCGATGAATATACTTAATCACTTGTTTTATGTCGAGTACATTTTGGTTCTATGAACTACTAGGTTGCACTGTTACGTATATGCAAGCAAAGTTGAGCTTCTCTTTAGTGTCATTGCTCTCATTTGCTTCTCAACTGGTGAAAAATGTTATCCTTTATGATGTTTGATAGCTTGAGGAATATAGTATGGCTTCTATTGTCCTGAATATTCAGTGCTCCCAGCTGTGGCAAACTTTTCCTAGATCTAGGGATTTTATGCATTGTTTATAAAAATAGGGAAATGGGTTCTAATCTGGGGGAATTCCTTGCTATGACATTAAAACTGTGAAACTGCTGACCTAACAGCGTGTTTTGATTTCAGTCACTTGCATATTACCTTCGCATTAGTATGTGTACTGATTTTATCGTACAGTAGCGTAGTAAACGCATCTCGCCCAGTAAATAACAGTTTGTTGATGTCCTGTGCCCACTAACGATGCACCGTTACTGAGATTTTGCCGTTTGTACCTCTATATGGGCTGTCAATATATATGCACTCTAAATGAAATATTCATCTAACTGGTGAAACAAACGTGTGCTGTAACACCAAACTAAGGGGCATGAGCATATCTTGGCATGAGCAGACATGGTACACCTGGCGCAGAGCACGACCATGCGGTTGTGGTGCTAAGCAGCAAAGTGCACATGCATATACTAAAATTTATCGCGAACCACCCTAGGCAGAGCTGCTTGAAGTGGATAAAATGTAAACTAAAGTGAAATGTACTCTATTTTGATACGGTTGCATTCTGTGAGGTCCAGGGCCCATCGTCCTGTTAACATAACTTGCACTGCGACATCTTCTCAGCTTGAATCCAGTGACTACACTATTTGATTGCACTGAGAGGTTCCTAGTTTCCTCACATATTAGAGTTCCTAATATTATGAGGGAAACTTGATGCCACTGTCTAAGAATCTTTAGAGGGCGCTGTGACTTCATGGCTATGCCGGGATAAAGGAGGTCTTGCATTTCTTTTATCGTTCTTTGCCCAGAACATGATCAAGGTTGAGCAAACAAATGTTTTACACGTGTTGGTTCTACTAAAATACACATATCATTTTTGATTGCTCGTCCGTGATATAACAAGTAAACAATAGAATGCACGCTTGAGACTGGGGCGCCCTATGTGCCAACTCTCTTCTTCCTGCAAATTTATAAACATAAAAATTTTTCTTCTGCAGATTTCGATCATTGGTGAAGCCTGGGAAGTCGGTTCAACTAAGTATGTTTTGCATGAGTGAAGAATGGTTTATAATACATAAATGTAACCACATTATATGGATAAGTGTTGTAGTATGTCTCTAGCCTGAATAAGTTGATCGATACAAAGGAGAAAAAGTTTGTGCGAGTGTGCTGTTCGCATTCATGCTGGCTTTAAAAGGGATCTCTGTGTTGTTACAGGTGCGTCGATTCCTCCTACTGTTCATTCAAAATGATGCATGCTTTGGACTTCACCAGAAATTCATCTCACGAGCTTCTCGGAAAGCACCTACCTATTTGTCATGTTACTTGACATAGCAGTTTGATTTATTGATGATTTCACACTGTGATGTGTTGGCAAATAAACCCGAGAGCAAATAAACAACTCGAGGAATTGTTATACGTGCTCCTGATTTTTTCAATCGCAGCATCCTTAAAAAGTTGATTGAACACTGTGATGGTGATGTGACTGTGTTTGTATCATGTGAAATTTCCATTCTTCCTTTTTCCCTGTTTGTCTCTTGGATTCATGAAAGAAATGAACGGGTTCTATTGCAGTCACCAAGTTGTAATTATTGTGGTAAAGAAAACAAGGCAGTGCAATGTACTGGTAGAGAATGTAGTTTCATTAAGATAACGCATTGGACAGTATTGTACCTGCCTTCACAGATCTGCTAACATAGGGAATGTCGGTGCGGCAATGTCGCCAATAGAAACTAATTTGTACATAGGTTATCTCCAGCACTCTGCAGCAGCGTTTGCTTTCGCTGCATCGGGAAAAGAATTGTAGTGAGCTATGTTTACAGTGCCACCCACAAACAAACATTCCCTTCCTTGATGCAAAGGAATTTGGCTGCATTCTTTTCCACCATCAAACTGCCATTCTCACTTCTAGGAATTTCTTTTTTTCCTTTGCATTTCGTATACTTTCATGTTTACTTCTTTTCCATATTCCTTCATATATATCAGTTGGTACTTTTGTTGTTCTGCATGGTATAAATACTGTGATGCGTAAATACTGCATAGTACTCAAATAAATGGTTGAGTGCATTGTGCAGTATTACACATCCAAAGTATTTTTGAGTGTTTAGGCAAATCAAAATGGCTTGCTAAATTCAGCCTTTATGTATAGCCAGCCTGGAGGTTGAATCCATTCGCGATAGTGAGCTATGCATAGTGAGATAGTTGTTTATTCAGGTGTGTAGATGTGGTAGTGTTTGTGACAGAAGCATTCATTGGTGAATTGGTCATCATCAGCACCGTGTACTAGTTGCATTTTGTTTTCATTGAAACTCTTGTGAAACAACCATGAAAAAATGTTTACACTGCAGTAAAACAAACAATCCTTTGTTACAAAAGCATGGAAAATTTGGCGAGTTGGTACGGTTACATATTTTTTGTTCATAGCACGAAGGGACAAAAACAAAGAGTAACGTTCATCCTCACTGCTTCTAGTCTTTGTCCTTTGGCACTATAAACTAGAAATCCTTTGTTGTATGTGCAGAAATGTGGCTCTATTCGCCTCCATCAGCAAACTTGGCGCCATTCTAATCTATATAAATGCCGTGTTTATTATTTTTTCCCTTTCATATTTTGCTGATTTTCTTTTATAATTTTTTGCACTAATATACATATTTCATTTTATATGCTTCATGTGTTCTCATTTCACATAATGCTTTTTGTTGTGCTGCATTCTTGAAGTCCTTTTATGCCAGAAAACATGTAATTCTTAGTTTATTATCCAAGTGCAAAATGTAGTGCTACCTATAGAATGTTTTTGACTATTTAAGCATAACATCAAAATTGCATACCAAATCTGACTTTTATTATACCCAGCAGGGGTTTTTATGTATTCAGGTTAGTAATGTATGTTTAGAGAGATAGGAACTGGTGCGAGACATGTACTGTATCGGGGTACTGTTGCCATAACAATAATGTGTATGTTGGGTTATAGCATGTGTGTTAGGTTATCACGTATATTGCCTACAATTGTAGTAGTCCTTTCTGATTGCCAGGTTTAGCACTTTAGTTGAGGGAAGTGTTTTCATTTGTATCGCCTTCCCATGTTCCCTGTAACTTTGCAGATTCCTTGTCGTCAGGGTCACTGAAACAGTACGACCTGGTCATGTCTGTGCATGGCAGGTTGCATTGCTGCCGGCTGTGCCCTTACAAGACCAAGCATAAGCAGAACATGACGGCTCACCTGCGCACACACTCGGGCCAACGTCCCTTCGAGTGCCGCCTCTGCCCAAAAGTGTTCAGTGTGAGGTCCAATCTCAAGCAACATGTACGCAGCCACACAGGAGAGCGCCCCTACCAGTGCCACCTGTGCCCTGAAACATACACTCGGAGTTCCCACCTGACACGCCATCTGCACTACCACACGAAAGAGCGTTGCTTTTCCTGTGTGCACTGTGGTGCATCCTTTTCACAGCAGCGACATCTGTCCAATCACATGTCTTGGCACGCAGGGAAGAACCCCTAAAGGTCAGGGTCTTGTAGTTTCTTTTGTGGATCGCTTAATTTGTTTGTTGCAGTAGGTCAGCTCTAAACTGCATCGATAGATTTCTAGGTCCTTCAACTACAAAGCTTCTTGTAGTATTAACTAGAGATTAGTTGACTCCACTGTCTATGAGGATTTCTTGAAGACTGCCTTCATGTAACTTCACTGCTATGCCACCTTATCAGAGGTTCGGCTTATCTTGAACATGGACTGACCGAATATGTGTTCATGACTGTGGCAATAAGTTTCTTGAAATTGCGTATAATATACGAAGCTTTCAAAAAAACCAGACACAAACATTTGATTCCTGGGCACAATAGTGTGTGCCCAGTTATGGTTCTTGCAAATTTCTCAGTACATCATTGGTGCAGTTCACATTTAATTTAATTGTGCTTCCTAGCATAAGTGCTTATGTTTTAATTACTCATTTACAAACTTAATAATACAACAAGACTACCATGTTACACACTGGTTTATTACTCATCATACCATTGTGGCAACTCTTATGTCCTCAAGCTGAAATGCATAGCTTATGCAGAGTTTGTTCTCAAGCTTAAATGTACAGCATTGGACTTATGGTTGAGCATAAGCAAACCCCATAACACTTGTTTACAGTTGTGAACCAAGGCAACGGAGAGCAAATGGCTACTGGTACTCATTAGAAGCCATCAGGGATCCATATCTTCCAGAGGCAGCGTGATTTCCTTGATCACTTCTGAGGGTATCGTACTTGAAAAGCCTAATGCCACATCCTCTACAAGTAAAAAATTGGAAGCAAGCAATATATTTACGTTCTTGTGCTTTGTACAAACAGACATGTACACATGTATTTACACCTCTGCTTTGCGTACAAACGGAAGAAAACTGCCATCAAAATCGCATTGAATGCTATGGCTACGCGAAGTGCACTGGGTTGACTGGGCAGTGGCTATGGGTTGTGTGTGTGCTATGGTGGTACCGTATTCTTCTCGTGATCGAGTTTTGGAGCACTGTGTACAGAGCAGCTATGCAAGTGTGTGTCGTCCGACCTTGAAGTCGTCACATCTGCAGATCGCTTTGAAGATTCGGCATGCGTCGCTGCGTGAAATACACAGTTGCTACCAGAAAACAAGCCATCCTTCGTCCCTCCCGAGCTGCCTTCCTGCTGTCTTCCTTTGTGCGTGATTTGGCTCACCATTGTACGCTTTCACTGGCACATACAGCTTACGGCGTGAGGGAATGATGTTATCGCCATTATACTTTATATGGAACATTACGGCGACCACGACAACAGAAATGCGCCTGGAGTGTCATATCATTGCAATTGCAATTTAATAGGAATGGCACCCGTACGCTTGTGGGTTACCCGCATTCACGAAGTGAAACGTCACTCTAATTTTTTGAAATTGCTTACCAAATCAATAGGTGCATGTTATACATTGGTGTGACTTACATATTTTTGTGGAAAAACTGCTGTTATGACAGGGGTGCAACTTATACAAAGGTGCGACTTTTAGACCGGAAAAGAATGGTAATATACGAAGTTAGCAAAGAAACCAGAAACGCGTTTGAGACCTGGGGGCCTATTCTGTGAGTGTCCACCTCACGGATATGTCAGTTTCATCTGCTGCTGGAATGCTGATTGGCTCTTCGGGCCGTTCACGACCAGCCCGTACTTTCGTAGTCGTTCGAACACATGGCGCAGGTGAAGTGCGTGTTTGTCTGCTGAAGACGAGGATGTCGTCGATGTATGTGAAACAGCAGCTCAAACCATGGAGAACCTGATCGAAAATTTGTTGAAACGTTCGTGCGGCGTTTCGCAGACCAAATGGCATCCGTAGGTACGAAAACATGCCAAAAGTGTTATGGCTGTCTTATGTACATCGGAAGGCTTGACTAGGTCTATCTTGCTGAATATTGTGAACCATACAATAACACGGTAAAGTCCTGAATTTGTGTGATTGGGTACCGCTCCGGTAACGTCCCTGTGCGGTAGTTGCCGCACAGTCTCCAGTCACCAGAGGGCTTGGAGACCATGTGTAGCGGTGATGACCATGGACCAGATGAGGGCCAGACGTAGCCATGCTTGAGCATGTGCTTGAATCCTTGCCACACAATCTTGTAACAGTCGGGAGTAAGACGACGAGGATGTGCAAAAACCGGTGCTCCCTCAGTTGCAATGTGATGAGTAACGTCGTGGCGCACCGGGTCTTCAAGAGAAGGCGCATGGAGGAGATCTAAAAACTCTTCGAGAAGTGAAGACCACGGTGGGGAGACTTTGGCATGTGCTTGTACAAGACGCAGGGGCGGTCCTTGTTCGAACTCTGGCTCAAGCGTACGGCTTGCGGAGCTGCGTGCTTAGGCGCCACTTAGTTATTGTCAATTAAACATCGATGGCTAGCCCTAAGATCTAGTATTTTTGCACCACAGGTAGGTTGTGTAACTACTTCAAACAGGTTGAAGTCTAAAGTGAAGTTAATGAAGCTTGTTGAAGCAGGGTAGAAGATGATGAGAGCTGTGCCCAGTTGATGTGTGGAAAATTGAAAGGGTGAGTAAATAAGTGACGTCAACCTGGCAGAGCTCAAATGCTCTTACAATGCTATCAAGCAGTTTATCTGAAAATGAGTGATCAGAGTTTGGGTGCGCTGTTTCGTAATAGTTGCCTATTACTAGTTTGGTGGAAGATGTAATGTAAGCTGTCCAGGTGATTTCAAGATCGGAATCCGTATCAATATCAAATGATGTGAGTGATTTTTAATGCCTGAAAGTACACCTCCTCTTCTCCTATGAAGGCGACCACGCCTGTATATATTAAATGAGTTGCAGCTGTAAAGAACTTCGCAGTTGTGGATATCGGGATGTAGCCATGTTTCAGTGAAAGCGATATCAGAATCACTGTCTTCAAGAAAAAATGAGGCATGAGCGCATTTGGTAGTATGCTTCGTATATTAGTGAATAATATTGATAAGGTGGAAGAAATGACAACCGGTTTGTGTTGTTTGAGGATGTGTGCACACTTGCTGTGTATCAGCTATCAATGTAACTCCACGACAGTATCAGTAGCGACATTGAAGATGTAGGTTTTTGAGTTCATGTGCAGTTTGCCAACTTACAGCGTGTACTTCTTTTTCTGTTGCTTAGCGAATTTTATCAGTTGTGCCCTCGCTTGTGCCTTCGCTTGTGCCCTCGCTTGTGCCCTCGCTTGCGCCCTCGCTTGTGCCCTCGCTTGTGCCCTCCAGATGTGCCCACAAATCTTCACGGATTTCAAAGTTGTTGTTGTTTTTTTTTTTTTTTTGGAAGTTTGGGCCCTGATGACAGGATGAGTGCTTTGTCCTTTGAAATAGGTCAACTTTGCTATTATTGGCCTTCGCTTCTCAGAGCTATATTTCCCGAATCGGTGAATGCGCTCGAATTGATGGCTAGTAGTGGTCATCTCCAACTTTTTCTGAGCAAAAGTTAATTATTTTTTGCTCGGACATTGCCCAATCATCATTGGACTCATCTTCTAATCCAAAGAATTGAAGATTTGAGCGCTGAATCTTAATTTCCGCATTGTCGCTTCTTGAGGTAATGGCTGTCAGCTGATCTGAGGTGCACATGGCTTCATAATTGTTTTTTCACCTTTGTTGTGCTATGTTAGGCAATAACTGCTTTCATGATCGCGATCTTAGCACTATAAGTATGCAAACTTCGTTTTGACATGCTTTCTGTTTTCCTTTGGCGCCTTTTATCTTTTTTTTTTTTTTTAGTGTTTATAGAAAAAACTTCTGCCCTGAAGCAAAGAACTTGGTGGTGGCATAATTGGCGAGAGACTCCCTGTGGTAGCTTAGTGGCTACAGCATTGAGCTGCTGAAGTAGAGGTCATCGGTTTAATCTCTGCCCCGGTGGCCGCATTCTGATGAAGGCAAAATGTAAAAATGTTTGTGTACTTGGATTTACGTGCAAGTTAAAAATCCTCTGGTGTTCAAAATTAATTTGGAGTCCTCCACTATAGTGTGCATCGCAATTAGATTGTGGTTTTGATTCACGCTGTCCTGGGCTATTTTGTGTGTCTCATTCGTTTCTTCAGACCAAAAAATTCTTATCACTTTCAACACTGTTGGAGCACAGCTGGTGAACTGCCGATTGCAATTTGTCCAATATACATTTTTGTGTTTGCTTTCTGCAATGTGCCATCATGTGCTTGCTGGTTGTGTTCCATAGGAAAAGGTCTTTCGTATGCCAACACCTTTCACGAGGATTCGCTGAATTGTATTAGTGTCACGTGATGTTACAACACCGCTGACATCTGACCTTAGAGACAAACCTTTGCTACTTTACATGCACGGCAATTTCCTCTGGCGCCATTTTATTCGTGGCAATTTCTACCAAGGGCTTTTTTTCCGGAACCCCTCCAAGTAGACTGCTCTTCAGTTGAACGACAGTTTCAGTGTCTACTGCCATTCAGCTTAATGGCAGTGAAAATGCCTGTGTATAAGCATATAGGTGGAAAGAGGGAGAGGGGAAGAGCTTCGCGGCACTACGGGAAAACTAGGGTTCCCCAAGGCCAGAAAGCTTTAGAACCCCTGGACTACAGTCTAGACCGCTTATAACGTAAGTCGCGGGAGTCGCGAATATTTGCACTATAAACGGTACCGCACTATAGCCAAAACACCTATTTTATTCCGATAATGGACACTCCAGGCGCATTTCTGCCATCGCTGTCACAGTGCTCTAGGTTCCGCATTCGCTTACTGAATATATTATCAAGCACGGTGTCACGTGCGCACAAGCAAAAACGGACACATCTCGCTCATTGACCGCGGAAACGAACTGTCAAAACCCTTGAGTGACGAAGCGCGGCGAGCGAATTGACCTTCCTGCTATCATGCCTCTCGCTTCAACGCGACCTATAAGCGGCAAAAACACGGCGCGCGGCGGACTTCCATCGCAGATTGCTTTCAAGATAGGGCCAAGGCGATCGTATCGCTGAAATGGATCGTCACAAGTTACGCCCTGCTCTGGTCCACTGATAAGTGGTTCTTGAGGGAAAGGGAAAGGTTGGCGCTATCTTCTGCAGCCCTTGAGGGAGCACGGCTCAGCGCCAACGGGGAGGGGTAAGTGGGAGCGAAAGAAGGGATAGAGTGGAGTCGCCATGGCTGGGCGAAGCAAAACCGGCAGGCATAGGCGGCACGTATCAGGCCGAGATGGAAGGCCTTGGTGTGCTGCAGAGTCTGCAGGGGTGTTGTGCCAGGCCGGTCAGGCCCGGGGTGGGGTGGGAGGCCGTGAGGCCTTCCCGCTTGTAGAAATGTCCTTAGAGGCGTGCGGAGAGCCCTGACGAGTCAAGGAACTCCACGACGCCTCGAAGTGCAGAAAAGTGGTGTCGGCCGGGGAAGAGGAGATCTTCCTCCTTGCCAGAGGGGAGGCCCAGGCGGCGGAACTCCTGCAGGAGTGGGCCCCGCTGCTGGAGGTACGCCGGGCAGGCCAGCAGGAGATGTTCGATCGTCTCCGGCTCCCCGCAGGAGCTGCAGGCCGGGGACGTCGCTCGTCCCAGTCAGTAGCTGCGTGCTGCCGTCCAGCTGCAGCCGATGCGGAGCCGGAGAAGGAGCGAGGTCTCCCTGCGAGCCAGGCCTCGCGAGGGGAGTGGTCGTGGGGGGCATCCCAGTGCCACCCGTTTGTCTGGGTGGTGGGTCGCCAGGTGTCGCCGCAGCCTCAGTCCTGTGGCTGTACTGGCTCTGGGAGCACACGGAAATACACCAAATCAGGGGGTACAGGGTGACATGGGATGGACGTCATTCGAGTGCAGGGAAGCCAGCAGCAAGATAGAATTTGAGGAGCGATTGAGAGAGATGGCAGAAAAGCGGTGGGCAAGGAGAGTTTTCAGTTATTTGTACATGAGGAATGTTGATACAAAATGGAGGAAGCTGACCAGAAAACTGTCAATCAAATATTTGGACTGCAGGGGGGGTGCAAACCAGGAAACAGCGGTTAAGAAAAAGGTTAAGGAAACAGAGAGGGGTCTGTGGAAAACAGGGATGCAGACGAAATCAGCACTGGGCACATACCGAACTTTCAAGCAAGAAATTGCCAAAGAAAATATCTACGATAATTCTAGGGGAAGCTCTTTGTTGTTTGAAGCCAGGGCGGGAGTATTGCGGACTAAGATGTACCGAGTCAAGTACCAAGGTATAGACACGTGCTGTGCGTGTGGAGAAGAAGAGGAAACGGCTGAACACCTCATACTTTTCTGTAAGGGGCTTAACCCTACAGTGCAAGGCAACGGGGCTGATTTTTTCAAAGAATTGGGGTTTAGGGACAGTGAAGGCAAAATAGACTTTAAGCGGGTAGAAATAACCAAACAGAGGTTATCTGATTGGTGGATAAAATTAAGGCAGGGGTGAAATTTCACCCACCACAAAGTACAATTTATGTTAATAGCCATGGCTAGGTGGCGTATGCCACCGCCCGATTTAAAGGGTTCAGCCAGGCCCCGGAAACTCTCGAGTTCACCAAATGGCCACAGAGGGCGAAAAATCAACCGCGGCGCGTTCCAGCATAAGCGCGCAAGTGGAGCTACTCTAATTTGGTCGAATACTTTAGTTAGTATTTTTTCTGCTAGGGGCGCTCAACACGACTCAATATTTGAGCTATTAATGTACATATAATAACCGACAAACACAGTAACAGTGTCATTTTTTTACAAAATAAGCAGTCTATTGTTTTTATTGGACTTCTGTTATTAAAGTCCGTGCTTTGTTACTTGAATAAAGGTTTTGAGGCCTCACTGACATGTGATCAGCGGCAGCCCACTGGTATCGATTGCAGTCCGTGCCGTTTATCGATTCAAATTGTACGGCGGTTATATTTGCGAACGGGGTGGTCGTTTCCTTCGAGCAGCATCACGCAGGTTCATTTTAATTAGATATCAATAATACCTCAGCCAGTTTATGCGTCCAACATTCGATAGCTGCTACCAAGCGAACGTGTTTAAAGACGGTGAACTTTATCAGCTGCGGCGTTTCACTGGCGGCTGCATGCACGGCTTCCGCCGTTTGTGATCTGCCGCGTCTGGCCGCGTTGCGTCTGGTTGCTCGAAAAAAAATTGCTGGCCAGCACGAAAATTCATCGCTGGAACCGAGCACAGTCTGCTTGAAGACTACCCACGAAAGCGGATTAACCTTGCAGCCCCTGGGCTTGTGCGCCGGTGAGTAAAAAAGCAGTGCTTCGCATTTTCAACTTTGAATTTCTTTGCGTGCGAGGCGGATAGAGCAGATTCCTGTCGTCATTTCTTAAAAGTATAAAATAGTAATAATTATAAAGTCATTGCCCTTCCAAAGCAATTAAAACGAGGCTCTTGCTACTTTGCCAAGTTGCTAAAATTGCTAACATGAGTACAGCATAAGTAATAAAGTTTGGCTGTTTCTGCATAAATGATACACCGCGATAAATTCACTGCACATTAGTGACAAGTGTACTTCTGGTGATACAGTTAGATTAACTGCATTTGAGACATAACAAAATGACTGTGTTTATTACTAGTATCTGGCAGAAACAATTGTCATCTAATCGAGACTTGACTAAGCACAGCCCGCACGAGGACACCACTGAAAGAAATGCACTCAAAACAGTGTTGTGTGTGTGTGTGTGTTTGTGCGTTTTTCTGTCATGGAGCGTTTCGTGCACTGTTCTCTGTCATACATGAATCACAAACTCACGCACACTTCCACCGTAGTAATTGAGGTGCTTTTTTCTTTCGACTCCAGCCTCCAAGACGCTGCTCATATTTGGAGTCATCGCTTTGGACTCTATTGTCTCTGGACATAGAAGTCAACTGTGAACGTGTCTCCACTGGAAGTAACATCAAGGGCCAGAATCCTCACAGGGTATGTTTCTGAACACTTCAACTAGAACCGTGATTTTTCTTCATTTATGGGACTAACTTTTGTTTCACCATTTCTTGCTTGCATGTGTGTCATGGCTTTGTCATTTCTCTTTTCAGGAAGACGGACAAAAGAGAGATTATTAGTCTGCAAGCTGCCCACGCTAAGCCACAAGATGCTCAACCGTCACCATAATGACAACAGGTCCTCTTGAACTACGTGCCTCACTATGAAATGTTTGGAAGTTTACCAGATAGAGAGGTGTGAGCCCTATTAGGAAAACAGCAGTCTACAGTTCTGTATCATACTGAGCGGGAATGAGAAATTTGACATACAAGCTTAGTTGCTTTTAAGGGCGTTTTATGACAATCGGGGAAGTAACATGTTGAGTCCCAACTTGTTTCTTTTCCAGTCATTATAGTCGTGACGACCAGAACAGAAACGATGTAGCAAGCTCCTACTTGCTAATGCACAAACTCTGTCATGTGCTCTTTGCAAATCAATTTGACGAGCATTAATTAGTACCAGAAAGTATCACATGCTCCCTCACAACGATAATTTGATACATGAAAATGCAAAGAATTTTAAAATGATCAAAAGCGCTTAGTGCAATTTTAAGGAAATGACACTTCATGTTGATTGAAACTCATTTTATTTTTTGCTTAAAGTACCCTCAGGGCCACAGGCATTAAAAAGAGGAGTGGTTACAAAGTAGTAGAGTAAAACAAACAAGTGCAGTGAGTTCTTGTAACATAATGATTCTCCTGATTTTACAATGTTAGCTAATGTTTTGCAAAAAAAGTTTGTTATCTGTGATGGCTACGATACTTGGTGGTTCCATTTCTGAGATGTACGGGGCATGAAAGAAAGACTTCGTGTTACATGAATCAATTCCTACCTTACTGCGATGATCGACTCAGTTTGAAATGCACTGAGGCCGCAGTATGAAGTCGTCATGAAGTGTGGTGTGACAAAAAATTTTATGAAATAGCGAAAGATGGCCGACTTTCCGGCGATTAGCTAATGGAATGAGTGCTAGGCCAGTTTACATTGAAGTTATACTTGCGGTACGGTTATAATTAGAAATAATGAAACGGAGTAGAGTTACTGTGTACTAGTTCAAGTGAAGTAATAAGATTAACGCGACTGGCATCCCATATTGCAGATGCATATTCAAGTTTCCAGCGAATTAGTCTTGTAAAGCTGTAGTTCTAAAGTAGACAGTGCTTTGAAAAAGTTGCGCCATAAGTACCCGAGCATGTGATTAGCACTGCTAATGACGTACTCTATATTATTGGTCCAATTTAAGTTATTTGTAATGTGTACACTGAGATATTTATATAACATGACAAAATCTAAGGGAACGTTAGCATGGCAAGCGCTAGGATTAGAATTAGATCTGGAAATGCGCATGATTTTACATTTGTTTACTACAAAAGGCTTATATACAGTTTGCATGAAATTAATAACTAGGCTAGTACTGCACCATAAGAGATAGCTAGAAAAGGCAAGCTCACACAACCGGCCAGCCTATTTCACACTTCACAAACTTGAGAAATCACTAAAAGCAAATTTTCTTTCTCTTCAAACAGCAGATGACAAAACCTGCGCACAGTGTGCTCCCAAAAATATTTTGAAATGTACTCGCAGAATAAGTTCAGCTTAACATTCAGCTAATCAACTGTGAACGAGCAAGGGAAACCTCAGCGTGGGAACTTGTCTTCGTCTCGGCCCTCACAAATATGTTTGCTTGGTGAAACGCTGGCTCCAAGCTGAGGCTTCCCCTACTCACCTGTTACTCAACTGAAGTGTTCATCTCCTTGCAACCTCTTTGCTGTGTTTGAATACATATACCGAGATTCTTTTTCAACATGAAACCACAAATTCCATTTTCCAAGGATGTGTGAGCATTAATTGGGCTTGCTTATATGTTGATTTAGTGTCCTTGTTTATTCACACAATATTTCCAGAAGTCCTTGTAAGCACTGCTGTCTCCATAACGTTCCTTGGTTTCCTTACAAGTACTCCACTTGTGTCAAAGCCTTTGCTGCCGCACCTGAACACTATATGTGCAGCAGAAAAATATCAAGAGCAGAAAATGTGATGTAAAATTTAGCATAACGCCCCCCCTCCTCCACTTCGTGCCTCTCGCCAATGTGTTATGAGAGCAATGAGACATTGCAGCTCGAGCTTATCTTGCTGACAGTACATTTTTGCCGAGCAATTTTTTGTGTTCCTTCCTTTATTCTAGCTGAAATCGTCGAACGCAGAGAATATAAAACGTCAAGCAGCACTGTACGCAATACAAGTACGAGGGTAGCTACGTATAAATATCACTGTCTGAACCTTCGTTCTCCCTGCTTTACGGCACGTCGAACACGATGAGAAAACTTCGCTCGATTTCAGCTTTGGGTCCCGATAAATAGATGGTTATCTGTGTTTCTGTATGTTGTAAACTCAGTGACGGACAACATTAAGTCCACCTGAGCTGTACGAAAATTGTGAGCATGTACTGCCTCATTCACCATTGACAATAAACAATGTGAGCTTACTTGTTTGAAGTGTTTTATTGCCAGTTGAGGCCTCTCGGTCACCTGGCGACATAATGAAAATATCTGTAGTCATGTTAGAGTACAGTACACACGAATACCGCCCCGAAAGCGGTAACAAAACGCCCAAAACCAGCGAGCGAGCAGCGCGACGAGCCCTACGAACCGCTACCGTAGCGGCCATATTGCTCACTGCGTAATGATGATGATATTAGTTTCGGTTCTGCCAACGCCATCTCTCGGTCGCATACTTTAGTTCACAACGCCACCGCTACGCTTATTTCCGTTGCACTGTGGAAGGTACAGTTTCCCTTCTCTAAGTTTGTATGGGTGTTCTGTGGTTCAGCCTCATCCATCCATCCATCCATCCATGTGAAGTCGCCCTCCGTCACGGCCCGACTGAGGGGCACAGTGGTGTGGTGGGCGTCCTTCGCCAGGGTGTCGGCTGCCTCGTTGCCCGGGATCCCTACGTGGGCGGGGATCCAGTGCAGGGACACCGGGTGGCCTGCGTCCTGCAGCGCTGTCAGCCGGGTAGACAGCAGTGCGACTCCAAGGCTGGCGCTTTCTGGCCTCTGCAGGCGCTCTGGTCCACTGAAACAGGCGTTCGCAGAATCCGGAACTTGTGTTCGGGTCCGGCGCAAATACAAGGAGAGGATTTTCGCCAGCAAAGCAATGCGGAACGGTTTCAGTGGGCTCTGGTCCACTGAAACCGTTCCGCATTGCTTTGCTGGCGAAAATCCTCTCCTTGTATTTGCGCCGGACCCGAACACAAGTTCCGGATTCTGCGAACGCCTGTGATGCGGCCAGATTTCCGTCCGTCTCCGCATACATGATCACTTTCCTTTTAAATACGGCATCTTGATGAACTCGGTACTTCATACTGATAGAGCAGACGCGGAGAACGTGAACACAGACGGTGTACTGCAGCACATGGAGATTGGAGGAAGCTACGGTAGCTGTGCAAGTTGAACGTCGTGGTCCGCACACTGGCTGAGGAATTCCGCGTCTAAAACAAGTCCCAAAGCGTGATTTCATTTGTCAACAAAAGCACGTGGCCGCTAACGTGCCATATCATTGGCTAGACTGGCGTCGTCAGCGTCTGCGCGGTTGCTTCGTTCTTGGCGCGGGCGCTGGCACTTTTTTGCATGTCGACGCGATCTCCGAAGTTCGCTACGAAGTACAAATATGAAAAGAAAAGGAAAAGGAAGACGGAATTCAACTTCAAGAAGCGCTCTGCACCGCTACTTTACGACGACATCGAGAACGTCCCGCTCCCCGAGTCTAGCGATGACGAAAGCCGCAAACTGTAAGCCTAGCTCCCGTTAGCGCTGCCAACAGCGGCCGCGTTTCATCGACGGTTCTGCATGACAGTGCTATGCTGCAGCCAGAAGATTTGCAGCGCATTCACAAAGAAGCGGAAGAAAAAGTCCAAGCGCTAGCTTAAACTCCTGCAACTGAGCGAAAAGTGGACCTTTTGGATCGCGCTGACGACGCTGCTGACAGGACAAACGGGCTTCCTACGAGCTTCATCATCGCTAGCGGAAAGTGGACCTTTTGGATCGCGCTGACGACGCTGCTGACAGGATAAACGGGCTTCCTACGAGCTTCATCATCGCTAGTTTGGACTCAGAATGCGTCGCTGGTATGTGTGAAGCCAATGCCTGAAGCGTACGATGTGTGGTGCTAGCGTCACAGTGCGTAAAGGTGAGCGGGATTATGGACGCTGTGCAGTAGGCTGTCGAGTGCGCAAAACTGCGGCAATGTTGCGGAGTGGTGGAGTTCACCGCGTGTAAGCGGCGAAGCAAAAGTCAAACCGTTCGTCGTGAACATTCTCGCTGCGCGGGCAATGCAAAGAACTGGCAATCGCCAAACCGCTCTATTCAATATTTTCGCGGCGATGAACGTCTCGCACCGAGGCATGCACAGCAAAACATGGCAGTGGCATCTAAAAACGAAGCTCGCACCCGCGGCGACCGAAGCTGCCGAAAAGTTGATCGGGACGTGTGCGCGAATCAGTGCGCGATTTATACGGTCAGTTGAAGATCGATACACAACGGAGATAACATTGCCGTGCTGTACAACGGCTCGTGGATGACACGCGGCCACTCTTCCCATATCAGCGTAGGCACGGTGATTGAGCTGTTCACAAGATTCGTCCTCGATTTTTTATTGCTCGTCAATTTTTGTGCTGGGTGCTGAACGGGCACTAAAAGATGATGACCCGACCTACCAGGCTTGGAAGGAGGATCATGTGTGCCAGAAAAGACGCCAGTAAGAAATCCGGTGAAAAGTTGAAGCTGCACTAATCATTTTTCAAAGCTTACTCCAAAAGCACAAGATGCGGTATATGAATCTACTTCAATATGACGACACCTGCACCTTCCTGTCCCTACAAGAAGCCAGGGGGCATGGATACTGAGGTGCTCACAACTGCACGCTGTGGCCGCTGAGAAACAAAGACGTTTTATTACCGGGCTTTGGTTACAACCAAGGAGGGAGGTGGTGCTGTCTATGCCGGTGATGCATATGATGATGCCGCTGGCCAAATCTTACTTTCCTTAGTGAAAGAAAATGACTGTTTTGGAACTACGGCTTCAGTCACACTCCACGTAGCGTGGCTTTCGGCGCTGTCTTGAGCTTCGTCTTAGTGCCTGGTTCGCGTCCTGTAAGTTGTGGCGGTTGTGGGAGCGGACATGCTCTCTATTACTACGAAGCACTTGACCATCTTCGTTTGCCACGATTTAGGACCTGTGTGTAGAGTCTTGTGTGACCACAAACGCTGGGGAATATGCTGAGGTTCGGCTGTCGAACACTGCTACTGCAGACCCAGGTTGCTGACCTCCCAGGTCTCTTGTGCCTTGTCTGTAGTAGGTCTGTTGACGCGGACATATCTACTTAAGTCTTGCAGTCACCTGCTGGGGTGGTTCTGTCTGAGGCTCTAGAAGCTTGGTGTGTATAGGCAGCTGTGTCCTTGTCCTTCCCATCAGATGCTGGACTGGCGACTACAGATGCTTGTCACTTGGCATGTTTGCCCACTCCATTAGGGCGCTGTAGAACTCTATCGTGTCATAGGGTGCCTTGCTCAGAAGCTTCACCTCTTGGACAGCTCGCTTTGCCATTCCATTTTGGACGGGGGGTAGTGCAGGCTCGATGTATTGTGGACGATGTCGTATAGCTCCATGTGTTCAGCAAACTTGTGGCTTGTGGGGGCCGATTGTCACTGATAAGTTTACGGGAAAGGCCATGGGGGTGTAGCAAAGACCTCTTGGCAGAACTTATTGACAACTTCCGCTGTTGTCTGCTTTAAGCGCCCAAGCTCAAAATAAAATGAGTAAAAGTCAACAATGATTCCATACTCCTCTCTCGCTTGGTGAAAAAAAGTTGATGCCAACAGTCTGCCAGGGTAGTTCGGTGAAGTCGTGGCTCATCATTGGCAGCCGTTTGTCCCTGGGCTTGTGTTGTCTCGGTTTCCTTTGAAATAAAAAGGGCCGGAAGAACACTTCCAAGGGTAGACGTCGCCCAAGAGTTAAGAGTCTCCACAGATAGATTACAGCAGATCAAGCGTGAAACAAACCGAGATGAGAACCTCTGTACCCTGAAGCAATATGCAAGTACCAAATGGCCAGAAGACAAAAAGACCGCCCCGAAACCAATTCGAGCCTACAGGCCATACCATGACGACAATGTTCTTTTCCGATCCAACCTACTAAGAAAGAGTAGATGCACAAACGTAGCGTGCACTGTCACGTCACCTATCCATTGTTCACATGTACGGCCTATCGGTGCACCATCGTCCACCACTCCGCAAGGCGTCGTTTAGTCACTACCACTGCTGCTGCCAGGCCTCCGGTGTCCTCCCCATCTGAACGAAAACCTAGTGCGGTTGGGAGCGCTGCCTCCTCCTGCAAGGGTGTTTGCAGCCTTGCACATCGCCTGACGATGTGTTCTACGTCCTCATCTACTTTGCCACATGCCCTACAGAGTGTGCATTGGACTGTGGTGTCGAAGCTCCTGCGGTAGGTTAGAGTCCGAAGGGCTCCTGCCCGCGCCTCGAACAACTGGCTGCTACCGACACTGTTGTCGTATATTGGCCCCGGGCAGATGTCCCTCTTCCACGCTATGTATTGCTGCAGCGTGGACTTTGACTCCAGAGCTAGGCGCCATGCTTCCGTTTCCTGTTGACCTACCCGTTCATCCACCGGTCTGGCCCATTTTTGCACATTGTCTGCTCACATGGGGTCTCCGAAAAAGCCGAATTTCCAGAGCAGGGACTAAAAGGCCCTTCATCCAGCATGTACGGAGGCAGTTCGTGCTGATGTAATCGAACACTTTACGTGCAAGGCGCTCTCTAGCCATCAGCCGGAGTCTGCCATCATCCAAAATCTTGCTACGCGCTTCTGTGGCCTCAAAGCTGGACCATCCGAGGTCTCCCTGTATGGCTTCATTCGCTACCCTACTATGGCAGCCCACTCCCAAACGGTCCACCGCTCGCTGACCTCTCTCCAGCTATTTCCGTGTTAGGGCTCTCAGACAGACGACTCCGTTGGCAAAGGTAAGTGCGGGCACCCGCCGCGGTGGCTCAGTCAGCTAAGGCGTTGCGATGCTGAGCACGAGATCACGGGATCGAACCCTGGCTGTGGCGGCCCATTTCGACGGAGGCGAAATGCAAAAACGCCCGTGTTCTTCCATTGTAGTTTCATGTAGCTACATGCGTGTAGCTGAAAAGGCCAGGAGCAGATTTCTTAAATTCTAGCTTTTGAAATGCTTAAGTTGGCCACTTTCGCACATGATAGCCATTTCTAAACATTGAATTTTACTTTGCTATAAAATTGTTAGCACCTGCCTTATAAAAAAGTACTCCTGGATTTGTTTTCCTTACAGTTTGTAGCATCCAGCCATACGTCAAAATTACCTTTCTGGTTGGTAGTGTCCTTTTCTATTGTACGGATAAACAATACCTAATTATTTTAATTATCTTTGGGACTGTTGGCTGTATGCATATGCTAATTACATTTTTGAAACCAGCATGAAAATTTGGAAGATGTACGGATAAACAATACCTAATTATTTTAATTATCTTTGGGACTGTTGGCTGTATGCATATGCTAATTACATTTTTGAAACCAGCATGAAAATTTGGAAGGAGAATTTTCATTAAATTTTCTCTAAAAATTAACTATCTTCAAGAAACCCACACAAGCGCTGACTTCCTAGTTAAGTTTACTGTGCAACGGCGAAAGATGTAGCACAACTGTATGTTTGCTAGACTGTATGGTTGACTCGGGACATACTGCAGAAATGGCACATGCATTCGTGTCGGGGATGCAGCAATGAAACATGCTGTGGCAGTGTTGCGAAACTGTAGTGCAATGCCAGGAACTTCATTCTGTTTATACATGTGTACTTCATCACTTGCTAGCCTACAGGTGTGTCCGACTGACCTGTATTTTCCACCAAGTGACAGCAGTATACATTAGGACGTATTGTGGATCACATTATGTTATTCCCTAACCAAAAAAGGTTTCCTGCATTACATCATGGCAAGGTGTCTTTGTTGCTCTGTGAAGTTTTGTACAATTTAGAAATCGAAAGAAATTGTAATTGAAATAAATTTGAACAACAGTGACATTGATGAGCATTTATGTCCTGGCTGCAAGCTGGGTAACAGTTTATTCTTGTTCAAGAACCGTTTTTCTCTGAAGGTGCGAAAGATGGATTTAATAGATGTCATGTTCGGTTAGAGTAATAGAGGTATCACCAGTACTCGCCAATCACACTTTTGAAGCACTCAGTGCTGGCAGGAGCATGGAGACATTGGATGTTTGAAATGGGATCCAATGTGATCAAGACTGACTGTGTAGTGAACCTAATGTTCAAAACATTGATTCTTTCGTACAGAAAAAATCTATTTGTTTTATCGAATAGGCCCGGCATGAGTCACTAAATAATTATTTGTAATAGATATATGCGATTGTAATATATTGTAAAGCGAGGCATTTTGCCCCAACCTAAATACGTCTGTCAATACAAACAAAAAACTTCGTGTGGGCATAACTGTTGAGTGTTTGTGCTGGCTCTGACAGTCATCCTCTTTCTGTTACAGATGTGTCCATGTCGCCTGAAAAAGCATTGGAACAAGTTGTATTGCTTGGGCTTCGACTGTAAACCAGCCCGCCAAATTTTCGAACAGAATCCACCTTTTTTCTTTGCTACGTGACACTGCAGTTTGATCTACAATTGTTTACCACTGTGACAGTGATAGAACTGTTTATTGGTTGTCACCTATGCTTCTCTTATTTTGAACGAGTCTAATGGCAAATTCCCTTGTTGCCCCATCATTTTACTGAAATGGAAAGAAAAAACAGGCTCGAGGGGGGGGGGGGGGGGATTGCACTTACTGATATGTAAGGATCCAGATCAAAAAGAAAATACACTGAAATGCACAAGCAGAGAATGTAATATATAGTGCGAAATATTGACCGTCTTCATGTATATGTGCAATAGCACGGGTGTCTGTGTGTGTGTGTGGGGGGGGGGGGGGTTGTTTCATGTTACGGTTGCTTAAGCAATAAAGAAAGATAATGTAAAATGTTTAATGCATTGTAAGAGAGAAGAATCCCTTGTTTAATGATCACCGGTGGGGCTATTCCACCACCTGCAAATATGGTGTTAATGTAATCGTAATGCTGTGTTTGTTCTTTCTTTAGTTTCGAATATTTATCATTTCATATTCATTTCTTGCAAATTTAATATTTTATTTGATATGCTTCATATGTCTAACATCACTCAATGCTTTTGTTGTGCTGTGTTGTATAAATCCTTCTGTAATACAGTGTTACGGACAAAAGTAATTTCGTTATTTAACCCTTTGTTGAGCATTGACTACAGGCAACTTGACAGAAAACATTTTTTTCTTGCTGAGTTTTGGTAAAAAGTACAAAATTTCTAGCTAAATGTCTTCGGCCGACCCTGACTAACAGGCAGCAAGCGTCATTTGTTGGTATAAAGCAAGAGCGCAGGACGCGGAAGAAGTTTTGCACCTGACTCACTTTCTTTTTAAAGTATGCTCGGAGGAGACATACTGAAGCAAGATCTCCGGCAGCATTGTTGTCACACGCATGGCGTAAAGCAAAACTGTCCGTACAAATTCCAAATGGAGCCATAGCCTTGGGTTGAAGCCCACTTCTAGTTTTCTCCCTTGTGTTTCCCCCCTACTATTAGGAGTTATTGTAGACGGAAATGTATACAAAGAAATTGTGTGCAGGCATGTACCGCATCAGTGCACTCTTGTCACGAGCGAAATATTTGAGTTGCCAGGCCAAGGTTATCAAGTGGCTTGCCTTCAAGTGTGGCAGCACTTTTTGATAGCCAGATGTAGCACTTTCATTCCGTTAAATGTATGACACATTGCTACATTGGTTTCATGTTCTCCCTGTGACTTCGCAGATTCCTTGCCGTCGGGATCCCTGGAGCAGTATCTTACACTCGTGTCCGTATGTGATCAGCTGCATTCCTGCCGGCAGTGCACTTACAAAACTGAGCAGAAGAAGCGCATGATCGAACACCTGCGCACCCATACGGGAGAGCGCCCCTACCAGTGCCACCTGTGCCCGGAAGCATTCTCTAAGCGATCCAACCTGACACGCCATCTTCGCAACCATACAGGAGAGCGCCCCTACCGGTGCCACCTGTGCCCGAAGGCATTCACTCGGAAATGGCACCTGAAAGATCATCTGCCCACTCACACGGGAGAGCGCCCCTTCCAGTGCCACTTGTGCCTGGAAGCATTTGCTCGACATGCCACCCTGACACGCCATCTGCAAACTCACACTGGCAAGCGTGCCCTTCGTGGAGAGAACTTCTATTGTCATGTGTCAGCTCACTCGGAGGTGAAGCACTAAAGGTCGGGAGCTGGAAGTTTTGCTTTGGATCAACCGATTTGGTGTATATTTTTAATGGCAAAAAAATTATTTGTAAACTGCATTGAAAGATTTCCGGCTCTCTCAACCATAGCGTTTTTCTTGTACTAATGTTACGGGGAGGAAGAGGCGTACTAGTATTTAGAGATAAGTTTTAATGGCTGCGTAGAGAAGCGAAAACCAAAATCTTCTTTGTCGTCTCCCAGGGCACCAACCATGTCCTCTTCTTTCCACATTACATACTGTGACATTACCCCCGTTGGAAGAAGCACCTTACTGGTGTGACTCACTGGTTCCAGAAAGGAACTGTTTGATGTGGCTGACGGGTATGTGAGATAGAGGTGAAGGCACGGTAGCATCCAGTGTAGCGACTTCATATGTGACAGGCGTCACCTGGCGGAGGATGCCATAAGGACCGTAGTATCGCAAGAGGGAGTTTCTCCGAAAGACCGACATGTCGAGATGGAGACCAAACTAGCTCAAGAGTACCTGGTTCGTATTCGACGTCGCGGTGGCGCTGATCGTAACAGCATTTTGGCGTGTCTGTGAAGCAGAGAGACAAAGAGGGGCGATCAGGCGTGCTTGGGTCGCTGTGGTTATGACATCATAAGATTACTTTGTCGGCGATTCGAGTGTGGTCGAAAGAAGAGTCTTGAATGGCAAGTTCGGTTCACGGCCGTATAGAAGGTAGAAGGGTGAATAGCCAGCTGTGTCCTGGTGCGAGGAATTGTACGCAAACGTGACAAATGGTGGAGCTGTGTCCCAGTTGCGATGATCGGAGAAACATACAACGCGAGCATGTCAGTTATTTTCCAGTTCAGGCATTCAGTAAGACCGTTAGTTTGAGGATGATGGGCTGTAGTGAGGTTGTGTTTAGTAGCACAAGATTGAAGTAAGTCGTCGATGACTTTGGCAGTAAAGTATCGTCCGCAATCGGTGAGCAGTTGACGAGGTGCGCTGTGGTGTAAGATAACGTTGTGAAGCAAGGTGCGACCACCAAAGGTCGTGGGTTTGAGTGCCGTAATGAAATCTATCGTAATAAACCTGTGCCTTAATTAACTGTCTTATTAACTTCCCTTTAATTAACACCAAAGGCTGTGGGTTCAACTGCCACTAAAGGTTGTGGGTTTGAGTGCCTAAATAACTTTGTCTTTTTAACCTGGGCCCAATTAGCCCCAGTGATCATGGGTTCGACTTCCACCACAAGTTGTAGGTTCGAGTGCTTTCATTAACTATACCTTAATTCACCTTGTCTTATTTCACTCAGCCTATAACTTGTCCTTTTTCCGATATGCCTGGTAATTCAAAAGCCTTTACGGCGCCAGGTACCCCATAGAGTAAATGTATAAAAGCTGATATTTCGAACGCAAATAACCTTCGCTGTCACCGCGGCAACGCTAGACCTAGCTACTGCAATGTTTTTTGCAACGTGATAGCGTTAAGGGCCCCGTGTCGCAGAAAATGCAGCGTCCGTGGCGGAAAAAAATCATCCACAACCACCCCACCACGCACGCCCTCCGTGTGGTAAAGGTGTTAGCGAACCAGTGAATCGTCCCGAATCACCCCGACCGTGCAGGCCCTCCACGTGGTGCCGGGTTTTGTTGAACAAAAATTGAATTTCTCACAATGAAATCCATCAGAAAAATGGCATAGTATGACTTAGCCACAACCTGCAGACATGGTGGCGTCGGACTGTTATTTGAATTAGAAAAAACATAATTGTACTATGAAGAAACTCAAACACAAACCCCTTTTACAGAATTTCTACCATTACAACCTGGTGCCCTCGGCTAATATACTTGCGAAAGTGCTATCCAGATAGCGCTCTCATCCTCGGCAGGTCAAATTGGGACTTCGCCTGCCTAATGCGTTTTGGACGCGCGCGGCGGGGCAATAGCAAACACTTAATAAAATAAATAATAATAAAGGTACTTGGGCCTTCACATTTTAATATGACGATGTATATTGCCCCTGGAAAAACATCTTCCCAGCAATGCATTTCTGTTTAAAAGTGAAGTCGATTTTAAGGGGATCGGTGTAAACTGTTCACTGTGCAAGCAGCTCAAGCTGAAGCTATAATGCTGGGAATGAGAAAGCCTCAATAGCAATACTCATAAGAACTGTGGCTGAATCCTGGTTACATCGAACGCATTGCGGGAAAAGACTGCTGCGAGCTCCACCATGTGCACACAAGCGTGCCTCTGCTGAAAACTTGCAGCGGGTGCTGAGACAGCATCACCGGAGTGACTGCAACCAGGCAGACTATATTTCTGGAGGCTACCGATGCAATGGCAGTTGTGAAAATTTACATATAGTTGTAGTGTGCTGTATTAAAAATACGCTTTTGTTTCATGTAATCTCGTTTTTTGTGTCTTTATAAACTTGCAGAAGCGATATCTCGACCATCCCGCCAAATAGAGCCATTATTTTTGCAGTTGCATTAACTACGTGGGTGCACCTCAAAAGGCCAGGAGCAGATTTCTTAAATTTCAGCTTGGGAAATACTTAAGTTGGCCACTTTCGCACATGATAGCCATTTCTAAACATTGAATTTTACTTTGCTATAAAATTGTTAGGCACCTGCCATATAAAAATACTCCTGGATTTGTTTTCCTTACAGTTGGTAGTATCAAGCCATACATCAAATTAACTTGCTGGTTGGTAGTGTCCTTGCTATTGTACAGATAAACAATACCTAAATATTTGTTTATCTCTGGAACTGTTGGCCGTATGCAAAATCTAATTACATTTTTGAAACCAGCATGAGAAACTTGGTCGGTGTGAGAATTTTCATTAAATTTTTTCTGAAAATAAACTATTTTCAAGAACCCACACAGGCACTGACTTCCAAGTAAAGTTTACTGTTTAGGGGCGAAAGATGTAGCACAGCTGTATGTGTGCTAGACAGTATGGTTGACTCGGGACATACTGCAGAAATGGCACATGCATTAGTGTCAGGGGTGCAGCAATGAAACATGCTGTGGCAGTGTTGGCAAGTGATGAAAAACTGCAGTGCAATGCCAGGACCTTCATTCTGTTTATACATGTGTACTTCATCACTTGCTAGCCTACAGGTGTGTCCGACTGACCTGTATTTTCCACCAAGTGACAGCAGTATACATTAGGACGTATTGTGGATCACATTATGTTATTCCCTAACCAAAAAAGGTTTCCTGCATTACATCATGGCAAGGTGTCTTTGTTGCTCTGTGAAGTATTGTACAATTTAGAAATCGAAAGAAATTGTAAGTGAAATAAATTTGAACAACAGTGACATTGATGAGCATTTATGTCCTGGCTGCAAGCTAGATAGTTTATTTTTGTTCATGAACGTTTTTCTGTGAAGGTGTTAAAGTAGGATTTAATAGTTATCATGTTCAGTTAGAGTAAAAGAGGCATCACCAGTACTCGCCAATGACACTTTTGATGCACTGAGTGCTGGCAGGAGCATTGAGACATTGGATGTTTGAAATGGGATCCAATGTGATCAAGACCGAATGTGTAGTGAACTTAATGTTCAAAACATTGATTCTTTCGTACAGAAAAAAGCTATTTGTTTTATCGAGTAGGCCCGACATTAGTCACTGCATAATTGTTTGTAGTAGATATACGCTTTTGTAATGTATTGTAAAGCAAAGCATTTTGCCCCAACCTAAATACATCTGTCAATACAAAGATAAAGCTTCGTGTGGGTGTAACTGTTTAGTATTTGTGCTGGCTCTGACAGTGATCCTCTTTCTGTTACAGATGTGTCCATGTTGCCTGAAAAAGCATTGGAACAAGTTGTATTGCTTGGGCTTCAACTGTAAACCAGCTCAACAAATTTTCGAACAGAATCCACCTTGTTTCGTTGCTACATGACACAGCAGTTTGATCTACATTTGATTTACCATTGTGACAGTGATTAACTGTTTATTGGTGGTCACCTATGCTTCTCTTATTTTTAACGAGTCTAATGGCAAATTCACTTGCTGCCCCATCATTTTACTAAGATGGAAATAAAAAACAGAGCGGGGGGGTTATTTCACTTACTGATATGTACTAATTGGGACAGAAAAAATCTCTGCAAAGCACAAGCAGAGATTGTAATATCTAGTGCAAAATATTGACTGTCTTCATATATATGTGCAATAGCACGGGTGTCTGTGTGTGGGGTGGGGGGTCGTTTCATGTTGCTGTTGCTTAAGCAATCAAAAAAGATCATGTAAAATGTTTACAATGCATGGTAAGAGAGAAAGCATCCCTTGTTTATTGATCACAGATGGGGCTATTCCACTACTTGCAAATATCGCGTTAATGTAATCATAATGTTGTGTTTATTCTTTACTTAGTTTTGAATATTTATCATTTCATATTTCATTTCTTCCGAATTTAATATTTTATTTCATATGCTTCATGTGGTCTAACATCAGTCGATCCTCTTGTTGTGCTGCGTTTTATAAATCCTTCTGTAATACAGTGTTACCTACAAAAGTAATTATACTATTTTACCCTTTGTTGAGTGTTGCCTACAGGCAACTTGCCAGAAAACTTTTCTTGCTGAGTTTTGGTTTTAAGTACGAAGTTTCTAGCTAAATGTCCTCGGCCTACTCTTAATAACAGGCAGCAAGCGTCATTTGTTGGTATAAAGCAAGAGCACAGGACGCGGAAGAAGTTTTGCACCTGACTCACTTTCTTTTTAAAGTATGATCGGATGAGACATACCGAAGCAAGATTTCCGGCAGCATTGTTGTCACACGCATGGTGTAAAGCAAATAAAATGTGCACCTATGGTTCACATATGAATAGAACTGTTCTTAGAAATGGAGCCATAGGCTTGGGGTGAAGCCCACTTGCAGTTTTCTGTCTTCTGTTTCCCCCTTACTATTAAGAATTATTGTTTAAGATGTATACAAAGAAATTGTGTGCGGCATGTACCGCATCAGTGCTCTCTTGTCATGAAAGAAATATTTGGGCTGCCAGGCCAAGGTTATCTGGTGTCTTGCCTTCAAGTGTGGCAACACTTTTTGATAGCCAGATGTAGCACTTTTATTCCGTTAAATATAAACCTGGATATAACGAAATTGACAGATTCCCTGAAAACTTTGTTATAAAGAGGATTTCGTTATATGCAGGTTCGGCACGAAAATTCGAAAAAGAAACGCTTACCGTATTTACTTGATTGTAACGCATCCTGAATTGTAACGCACACCCATTTTCCTTTTTCGTCTAAGCACTCATCCTTGCAATGTCACACCAAATACCGGATGCTTGGACGCTTGTCGTTTCGCACAAGCGCGCGGCATCGGAAATGAAGAGCGAGCGTCACGATGGCATGGTATAGTGTTACAGTAGAACCCCGCTGTTACGTTCCCGGGGGTTGCGTTTTCCCGGCTGTTACGTCGTTTTAGGCCGGTCCTGGCACAGCTCCCATAGAACCCAATGGATTGGTAACCCTGCTGTTGCGTCGCAACTGTGGGACTGTTCCCGCATCGTACGTTGCGAACTGCCACCCCGCGCCGGCCCGAGCGGCCATTTTGACTTTTGATGTCGCTTGGCTTGGTGGCTTGACGATGGCATTGGCCGCCCAAAATGCCGGGGGCGACAGCTTTGATGTATTTTCAGTTTCCGCCAGCAAAAGAATGGCCCTTGAGATCCGTATTTGCTATATAAAGATGGTGTCTATGATGCGTTGTGGCCCTAAAATTGGTTTTGGCTCATAGATATTCCGTATAAAGTCCAAGGGCGATAACGCAGTCGCCACGCACCATATGCTGTATAAGCAAGTGAAAACGTGCCAGGGGAGCCGACAACCGCGCCTAAATCTCACGCACGCAAGAAAAGCAGGGAGGAAGCGCGCCTTCTCCCGTTGCGCTTGAGGCACCAGCGAGGGGAGAGGGATAGCGGGGCGGCGTTGTACTGTACTCTGGCTTCAACTGCGTACTACGCGGCGGCATGCGGTTGCGCAAACCATATCTTGAAAGCGATTTGCGTTGGGGCAGAGTCTAGGAGTGTAGGGTGCGTCGGCGGCTTGTAGCTTTGTGCGTGCTGTGTGTTCTCAGCGCTCAGTTTGCGTTGAAGCGATAGACAACAGCACGAAGGTCGCTTCTCAAGTGGCGCTTCCACACGCTGCCAGCGTTTGACAGCGCGTGTCCGCGCTCATCAAGTGTGATGTGTCACAGCGTGTACCAGCACGTCGGGAACATCAACTGGAAAAGGAGAGAGTGCCGGCTTGGCGGGCTAGGCCAGCTGCAGCAAGCGGTAGGATCAGGTTTCAATGAAGGGAGGGGGAAAGGTCACGCCCGCGGCGGCAAGATTGCCGGGTCGAGGGATGCAGGCCTGCCTCGCACACGTGCGCTCGCTTCGCATTCCGTCGCGGCGGAGAAGGTGCTTCCAGTTGCTGCTTGCGCAAAAATGACAAAATTTGGGGCAAAATCTCTAGATTGTCGGAGGGGAAAATTGATTATATCGAGGGTGTCTCCCCGCTGCCACTTCGTTACGTAGAGGTCTCTAATACATGTGCTTCTATGGAATAACGGCGGCGAATAGAAAAAATTCGTTATATCCAGGAATTTCTGATATGGAGGTTCGTTATAAGCAGGTTTAACTGTATGACACATTGCTACATTGATTTCATGTCTTCCCTTTGACTTTGCAGATTCCTTGCCGTCGCAATCCCTGGAGCAGTACCTTACACTCGTGTCCGTATGTGATCAGCTGCATTCCTGCCGGCAGTGCACTTACAAAACTGAGCAGAAGAAGCGCATGATCGAACACCTGCGCACCCATACGGGAGTGCGTCCCTACCATTGCCACCTGTGCCCAGAAGCATTCACTCAGCAATCCAACCTGACACGCCATATTCGCAACCACACAGGAGAGCGCCCCTACCGGTGCCACTTGTGCCCGAAGGCGTTTGCTCAGAAATCCACCCTGACACGCCATCTTCGCAGTCACACAGGAGAGCGCCCCTACCAGTGCCACCTCTGCTCACAGGCATTCACTCGGAAATGGCACCTGAAAGAGCATATGCACACCCACACGGGAGAGCGCCCCTACCAGTGCCACTTGTGCCCGGAAGCATTTGCTCAACACACCACTCTGACACGCCATCTGCAAACTCACACTGGAAAGCGTGCCTTTCGCGGAGAGAACCTCTATTGCCATATGTCATCTCCCTCGGAGGTGAAGCCCTAAAGGTCGGGAGCTGGAAGTTTGGCTTTGGATCAACCGATTTTGTATATTTTTAATGGTAAAAAAATTATTTGTAAACTGCATTGAAAGATTTCCGGCTCTCTCAACCATAGCTGTTTTTCTTGTACTAATGTTACGGGGAGGAAGAGGCGTACTAGTATTTAGAGATAAGTTTTAATGGCTGCGTATAGAAGCGAAAACCAAAATCTTCTTTGTCGTCTCCCAGGGCACCAACCATGTCCTCTTCTTTCCACATTACATACTGTGACATTACCCCCGTTGGAAGAAGCACCTTACTGGTGTGACTCACTGGTTCCAAAAAGGAACTGTTGAGGTGGCTGACGTGGATGTGAGATAGAGGTGAAGGCACGGTAGCATCCAGTGTAGCGACTTCATATGTGACAGGCGTCACCTGACGGAGGATGCCATAAGGACCGTAGTATCGCAAGAGGGAGTTTCTCCGAAAGACCGACATGTCGAGATGGAGACCAAACTAGCTCAAGAGTACCTGGTTCGTATTCGACGTCGCGGTGGCGCTGATCGTAACAGCAGTTTGGCGTGTCTCTGAAGCAGAGAGACGAAGACGGGCAATCTGGCGTGCTTGGGTCGCTGTGGTTATGACATCACGAGCGTACTTTGTCGGTGATTCGAGTGTGGTCGAACGAAGAGTCTTGAATGGCAAAGTCTGTTCACGGCCGTATAGAAGGTAGAAGGGTGAATAGCCAGCTGTGTTGTGGTGCGAGGAATGGTACGCAAACATGACAAGTGGTAGAGCAGTGTCCCAGTTGCGATGATCGGAGAAACATACATCGCGAGCATGTCAGTTATTTTCCGGTTCAGGCATTCAGTAAGACCGTTAGTTTGAGGATGATGGGCTGTAGTGAGGTTGTGTTTAGTAGCACAGGGTTGAAATAAGTCGTCGATGACTTTGGCAGTAAAGTATCGTCTGTGATCGGTGAGCAGGCGACGAGGTGCGCCGTGGTGTAAGATAACGTTGTGAAGCAAGGTGCAACCACCAAAGGTCGTAGGTTCGAGTGCCGTAATGAAATCTATCGTAATAAACCTGTGCCTTAATTAACTGTCTTATTAACTTCACTTTAATTAACACCAAAGGCTGTGGGTTGAACTGCCACTAAAGGTTGTGTGTTCGAGTGCCTAAATAAATCTGTCTTATTAACCTGGGCCCAATTAGCCCCAATGATCGTGTGTATGACTTCCACCACAAGTTGTAGGTTCGAGTGCTTTCATTAACTATACCTTAATTCACTCTGTCTGATTTCACTTTGCCTATATAACTTGTCCTTAATTATCTTTGCCTTAACTAATGTCATCAACTGCCTCGATTGGCTCACTTGGGCTCCCTTGACATTTTTAGACCATCATGTGGTCACGCCAACTCCAGATTTCCTGCCTCATGAGTAATATAGTGCATTCACTATAATAATTAGTATTAATCAGCCACAGATGATTATTATAGCAAAGTGAACGGCCAGGGCTACTGGGGCCCTGCACTAAGGACTGCAATAGCAAACTCCGGGTGAGCGCAGCAGCATTTTTACAGCTCGGTAAAGTGTTTCAATCAATCTGCCAAACGAGAGGCTTTACAAACATTAAGCAAGGTATCGGTGAAAACACTTGTTACATTCGTAAGTTGCGAAGTCAGAGGACCCGAGCGCCGGCGACGCTCCCGCTCTCTGGCAGCAAACCAAGGCATGGGGGCAGCCACGATATACGGCGCCTGTGGAGAGTTCAACAACTGAACCTAGTCTATCAGGTAGCGTGGCTCGGAACGAGCGGTTTAGTCCGGAAAATCGAACTTTGGGGCCTACATTCGTCCGAAAAATTGGTCGCGAACATGCTTTATCTCTATGGGAACTGTGACGGTGCATAGTCCGCATTTCCGTCTGCGACTTTTTTTTTCTCTGCCATGCATCACAGAACCTCATCAAGGAAAGAAATTGAACAGAAGCACCTAGAGCCAATTTCATTCATTTACTGTGAAATTCAACCAAATTTATGTGTTGGCTAGCTCTTATGTGACGAAGTAACTTACCACACCTATTTATGTATCACTGAGACCTTTTAGAAAATGGTAAATTTTAGCAGAACGCATATTGCAATGAATGTCGACACTAATGCGATTAGCTATAATGTAGTGTAGCGACCAGCTGTATTGCCACTGCCAAAACACCTCATGTTTGAGGCACGAAAATGCCGCCAGGCTCTCTTCTCGCGCATCCCTGTATACACACTACACAATCGAGTGGTGCCACAGCGAAGTTTGTGCAGGATGATTTTTCGGTTAGGACGCCTTTGCGGCACTGCCAGGTACCCCATAGAGTGAATGTATAAAAGTTTATATTTCAAACGCAAGTAACAGTCGCTGTCGCTGCAGCAATGCTAGGCCTAGCTACTGCAACGTTTACTCCCGAGATTTAACGTGAGAGCGTTAAGGGCCCCGTGTCGCAGAAAATCCTAGCGTCCATGGTGGAAAAAATCATCCCCAACCGCGCAGGGCCTCCGTGTGGCGCAAGGTGTTAGCAAAGGAGAAAATCATCGCGAATCACCCTGACCGTGCAGGCCCTCCATGTGGTGCAGGGATTTGGTGAACAAAAATAGAATTTCTCACAATGAAATCCGTAAGAAAAATGGTAAAGTATGACTTAACCACAACCTACAGATATGGTGGCGTCGGACTGTTATTTGAATTAGAGAAAACATAATTGTTACGAAGAAACTCGAACACAACCGCCTTTTCCAGAATTTCTACCATTCCAACCCGGTGCTCTCCGGTAATATACTTGCGAAAGTGCTATCCAGATAGCGCTCTCATCCTCGGCAGGTCAAATTGGGACTTCGCCTGCCTAATGCGTTTTGGACAGCGCGCGGCGGGGCCATAGCAAACACTTAATAAAATAGTAAGAAAAATAAAATAAATAATAATAAAATAAATAATATGAAAATAAATAATAGTAAAGGTACTAGGGCCTTCACATTTTAATATGACGACTTATATTGTCCCTGGAAACACGTCTTGCCAGCAATGCACTTCTGTTTAAAAGTGAAGTCGATATTAAGAGGATCGGTGTAAACTGTTCACTGTGCAAGCAGCTCAAGCTGAAGCTATAATGCCGGGAGTGAGAAAGCCTCGATAGCAATACTCGTAAGAACTGTGGCTGAATCCCAGTTACACTAAACGCATTGCGGGGAAAGGCTGCTGCGAGCTCCACCATGTGCACACAAGCGTGCCTCTGCTGAAAACTTGCAGCGGGTGCTGAGACAGCATCACCGGAGTGACTGCAACCAGGCAGACTATATTTCTGGAGGCTACCGATGCAATGGCAGTTGTGAACATTTCCATATGTTCTAGTGTGCTGTATTAAAAATACGCTTTTGTTTTATGTAATCTCGATTTTTTTTGTGTCTTTATAAACTTGCAGAAGCGATATCTCGACCATCCGGCCAAATAGAGCCATTATTTTTGCAGTTGCATGTAACTACGTGGGTGCACCTCAAAAGGCCAGGAGCAGATTTCTTAAATTTCAGCTTGGGAAATGCTCAAGTTGGCCACTTTCGTACATGATAGCCATTTCTAAACATTGAATTTTACTTTGCTATAAAATTGTTAGCACCTGCCATATGAAAATACTCCTGGATTTGTTTTCCTTACAGTTTGTAGTATCAAGCCATACATCAAAATAACTTGCTGGTTGGTAGTCTCCTTGCTATTGTACAGATAAACAATACCTAAATATTTATTTATATCTGGAACTGCTAGCCGTATGGAAAATCTAATTACATTTTTTAAACCAGCAGGAGAAACTTAGTCAAGGTGAGAATTTTTATTAAATCTTGACTCAAAATCAACAATTCAAGAACACACTTGACCCTTAAGGGAACACAGGCACTGACTTCCTAGTAAAGTTTACTGTGCAAGGGCGAAAGATGTAGCACAGCGGTATGTGTGCTAGACAATATGGTCAACTCGGGACATACTGTAGAAATGGCACATGCAATAATGTTGGGCTTGCAGCAATGAAACATGCGGTGACAGTGTTGCAATTGATGTGAAACTGCAGTGCAATGCCAGGAACTTCATTCTGTTTATACATGTGTACTTCATCAGTTGCTAGCCTACAGGTGTGTCCGACTGACCTGTATTTTCAACCAACCGACAGCAGTATACATTTGGATGTATTGTGGATCACATTACGTTATTCCCTGACCAAAAAAAGGTTTCCTGCATTACATCTTGGCAAGGTGTCTTTGTTGCTCGGAAGTTTTGTACAAATCAGAAAGTGAAATAAATCGTAATTGAATAATTTGGACAATAGTGACATAAATGAGCTTTTATGTCCTGTCTGCAAGCTAGATAGCAGTTTATTTTTGTTCATGAACCGTTTTTCTGTGAAGGTGCGAAAGATGGATTTAATAGTTATCATGTTCAGTTAGAGTAAAAGAGGCATCACCAGTACTCGCCAATGACACTTTTGATGCACTGAGTGCTGGCAGGAGCATGGAGACATTGGATGTTTGGAATGGGATCCAATGTGATCAAGGCTGAATGTGTAGTGAACTTAATGTTCAAAACATTGATTCTTTCGTACAGAAAAAAGCTATTTGTTTTATCGAGTAGGCCCGACATTAGTCACTGCATAATATTTTGTAGTAGATATATGCGGTTGTAATGTATTGTAAAGCAAAGCATTTTGCCCCAACCTAAATACATCTGTCAATACAAAGATAAAGCTTCGTGTGGGTGTAACTGTTTAGTATTTGTGCTGGCTCTGACAGTGATCCTCTTTCTGTTACAGATGTGTCCATGTTGCCTGAAAAAGCATTGGAACAAGTTGTGTTGCTTGGGCTTCAACTGTAAACCAGCTCAACAAATTTTCGAACAGAATCCACCTTGTTTCATTGCTACATGACACAGCAGTTTGATCTACAATTGATTTACCATTGTGACAGTGATTAACTGTTTATTGGTAGTCACCTATGCTTCCCTTATTTTGAACGAGTCTAATGGCAAATTCAATTGCTGCCCCGTCATTTTACTGAGATGGAAAGAAAAAACAGGGCCGGGGGGTTATTTCACTTACTGATATGTAATAATCGGCATAAAAAAAGTATTCTGCAAAGCACAAGCAGAGATTGTAATATCTAGTGCGAAATATTCACTGTCTTCATACATATGTGCAATAGCACGGGTGTCTGTGTGTGGGGTGGGGGTTGTTTCATGTTGCTGTTGCTTAAGCAATCAAAAAAGATCATGTAAAATGTTTACAATGCACGGTAAGAGAGAAAGCATCCCTTGTTTATTGATCACAGATGGGGCTATTCCACTACCTGCGAATATTGCGTTAATGTAATCATAATGCTGTGTTTATTCTTTATTTAGTTTTGAATATTTATCATTTCATATTTCATTTCTTCCGAATTTAATATTTTATTTCATATGCTTCATGTGGTCTAACATCAGTCGATCCTCTTGTCGTGCTGCGTTGCATAAATCCTTCTGTAATACAGTGTTACCTACAAAAGTAATTTGACTATATTACCCTTTGTTGAGTGTTGCCTACAGGCAACTTGCTAGAAGACTTTTCTTGCTGAGTTTTGGTTTTAAGTACGAAGTTTCTAGCTAATTGTCCTCTGCCTACTCTTAATAACGGGCAGCAATCGTGGTTTGTTGGTATAAAGCAGGAGCACAGGACGCAGAAGAAGTTTTGCACCTGACTCACTTTCTTTTTAAAGTATGCTTGGACGAGACATACCGAAGCAAAATCTCAGGCAGCATTGTTGTCATACGCATAGTGTAAAGCAAATAAAATGTGCACCTATGGTTCACATATGAATAGAACTGTCCGTAAAAGTCGAGCCATAGGCTTGGGGTGAAGCCCACTTGCAGTTTTCTGTCTTCTGTTTCCCCCTTACTATAAAAATTATTGTATAAGGAGATGTTTACAAAGAAATTGTGTACGGCATGTACCCCATCAGTGCACTCTTGTCACGAGCGAAATATTTGAGTTGCCAGGCCAAGGTTATCATGTGGCTTGCCTTCAAGTGTGGCAGCACTTTTTGATAGCCAGATGTAGCACTTTCATTCCGTTAAATATATGACACATTGCTACATTGGTTTCATGTTCTCCCTGTGACTTTGCAGATTCCTTGCCGTCGGGATCCCTGGAGCAGTACCTTACACTCGTGTCCGTATGTGATCGGCTGCATTCCTGCCGGCAGTGTACTTACAAGACTGAGCAGAAGAGGCACATGATCCAACACCTGCGCACCCATACGGGCGAGCGCCCCTACCAGTGCCACCTGTGCCCGGACACATTCAGTTGGCAATCCAACCTGACACGCCATCTTCGCAGCCACACAGGAGAGCGCCCCTACCAGTGCCACCTCTGCTCGGAGGCATTCGCTCTGAAATGGCACCTGAAAGATCATCTGCGCACCCACACGGGAGAGCGCCCCTACCAGTGCCTTTTGTGCCCGGAAACATTTGCTCAACACACCTGCCTGACACGCCATCTGCAAACCCACACTGGAAAGCGTGCCTTTCCCTGCGTCCGATGCAGTGCATCCTTTTCGCGGAGAGACAACCTCTATCGACATATGTCATCTCACTCGGAGGCGAAGCCCTAAAGGTCAGGAGCTGGAAGTTTTGTTGTGGATCAGCCGATTTATGTATATTTTTAATGGCAAAGAACTTATTTTTAAACTGCATTGAAAGATTTCCGGCTTTGTCAACCATAGGATTTTTCTTGTAATATTGTTACCGGGAGGAAGAAGCGTACTAATATTTCCAGATGGGGTTTTAATGGCTGCGTAGAGAAGCGAAATCCAAAATCTTCTTCGTTGTCTCCCAGGGCACCAACCATGTCCTCTTCTTTCCACATTACACACTGTTACAATATTATGTAAAGGCAATTGTGCCATGCCATATATTAAATGTCACTTCCCCTATCCGAGCATATCGAACCTTTATCTTGATTGTGGATTGGCCTAAAATATATTCGGGACAGTGTAAATTAGTTTCTTGAAGTTACTCATAAGAATTGAGCAAAGAAACCAGAAACACACAATTGAGATAGGGCACAGTAGTATGTGCCAAATTTGTTGTCTTTCGCATAAATTGAACAACACACTGTTGGTGGAGTTCACATTTGACATAACTGTGCCTCCTAGTTCAAATGCTTATGTTTTCGTAGCACCTTTTTTATTAATAATACAACCTGACTACCGTGGTACACAGTCTTAATACAGGTGAAACTATGGTGCCATCTTAAAAAGCAGTTCACAAGCTGAAATGGATATGTAAACAGAGTTTGTTTTTAGCTTTGTCCAGTGTCAACCTTGTGGTTGAGCATCAGCAAGCTCCATAACACTGGTCGGCATTTGCGAACCAAGGCAACAACATGAAAGAGTGAGCACTGCAACTTTTGAGAAGGCATTGGTGATGTTTAGTGATGTCGTGTGTCTGGAAACTAAGTAGGAGCTGGTATGCTGTATTGAAATTGTGTAGTGGGTGTTGCCTTGGGCTAGAATTGGCTGCCGAGATGTCCAGACATGTGGACTGGTAAATAAGTGGTTGTGCATGGGCACTCGTGTCACATGTCTTGCTGGAATTAATGACAGTATATTTCTCGCAGGTTTACTGAAGATTGCACAAAGGTTCTGACAACCTAACATTTCACAGCTTTTGGGCCGTAACTGCAAGTTACACAGTACTACGAGATTAGCACTGCACTGTGGCTACTGTATTATTTTTTGGAAAGTAAATTACAGATTCAGTCCCCAACCAATATTCTTGACCGTGCGGGAACCAAAATATAGTCAGAGAAACTCGTTCACCCAATAAAATAAAATTTATTACCCTTAAGAGTGGCATAAGAAATCTCTTAATAATGCCCTGCCACATACTACGGGCAATCAGATTTGCTTGGGTTTGCGCAACACTGACGTCGTCTCTGTATACAGTCGACAACAGCATCACTGCGTTCTCCACTGCAAACTCACAAACACTGGCATGGCACTCTTGGGCCATAAATGGCCGTTGCGCCATTAAACACTATACATCATCATCAGCAGCAGCATCACCGCGTTGGCGATCTCTGTTGGCGGAGATCACCATGGAGATAGATAAAAAGAGCCTCGTTACTTCGCACTACTTGGCTCTCGTGGAGGTACAGGAGATGTCGCCTATCACACATATGCAAAGCTGCACAAACACACACAAAGATGCGACATCTCCAAGAAACACCTGCTCTGTGGACACACCACGTGTAAAATAGCAACCAAAATTAAAAGAAAAAAAAAACTTATGGCGCGCATTTAGTGATTATGGCAATAATGCTGACTTAAAAAGTGCTGTACCCTGGAGTGCTTTGTCAGCCACTGAAAGCCAAGCCAGCGGAAAATCTAAGATGGTGGCCTCTAAGATCGGGTCAACGTTACTAGACTTGGTTCAGTTACTAGATTTGTTTACTAGACTAGGTTCTGTGACTGCATGGACCAGCCACCGATTCTTGGATCTCGTGACGCCGCTGTCACACTTTGCTCGGTTGGTGAAGCACTGTCCGCGGCTGTTCATGGGGTTTGGCGGTGTGTATACATGCGTGTTTTGTTGCAGTCTTGGTGCTTCTTGCGACACTCTTGTGTGTGCATGTTGAGGAGTTCAGGGCCTGTATAATCAAATTTTATTTGGTGATGCAAATGCATTCTTTTGCACTGTTCCTGCAGTGAAAACATGCCTCTAATGTGAAACTAATTCTGCTTCCAAGCGAGCGAAGCTGAAGTAGGTTTGAACATAGCACTCTTGGATGTGGTGCTCTGATGAAAGAAAATAGTCCTAGGTTAATTTTTATCTAATCCCAAAATGAAGTGCTGAGAATCTGTGTATATAGAGAAGAGGTGCCTTAGATTTATTCGTACTGTCAAGGTGTTTATTGACAAAGGGTACGCAAGGAGTGAGAAGTCGAATTTTAAAAGAAGTGCACCGGGGATTGACCTGCTGACCGCTACAACTGCTGATTAGTACCACCTATTTGAGCTAAACAATTAACCGATTGGCCTGTTCACAGCTACAACTGCTGATTAATAGCCACTATTAGTACTAATGAGCAAATATATAATTGAATAAATAAAAATTCAAGGTGCATTAGTTATCCCTATGTGGATGAATGTGAAAGCATTGTGACCACTGAAGGTCGTGGGTTCGAGTACCTTTATTATATGTATCGTAATTAACTTTTCAATAATTAACACCAAAGGTGGGTTTGACTCGCACCAGTGGTCGTGGGTTCGAGTGCCGTAATGAACTTTGTCGTAATTAAACCTGTGCCGTTGGTTCTAGTGTCTTTATTAACTCGATCTTACCTAATAACCTGGGCCTTAATTAGCACCCAACGATCATGGGTTCAACTTCCACCACAGGTTGTAGGTTCGAGTGCTTTCATTAACTATACCTTAATTCACTGTGCCTTATTTCACTGCGCCTTAATTAACTTTGCCTTAATATTCTTTATCAACTGCCTCGATCGGCTCACTTGGGCTCCCTTGACTTCTCGGAACATCATGTGGTCACACCAACTCCAGATTTTTTGCCTCATGAGCCATATAGTGCATCCACATTAATAATTAATTAGTACTAATCAGCAACAGCTGCTTAGTATAGCACAGTGAACGACCAGGGCTGCTGGGGCCATGGACTAAGGACTCCATCAGCACACTCTGGGGTAGCACAGCAGCATTTTTACAGCTCAGTAAAGTTTTTCTATCAATCTGCCAAACGAGAGGCTATACAAACATTAAGCAAGGCATCGGTGAAAACACTTGTTGCATTCGTAAGTTGCAAAGTCAGAGGACCCGAGCGCCTGCGACGCTCCCGCTCTCTGGCACCAAACCAAGGCATGGGGGCAGCCACGATATACGGCGCCTGTGGAGAGTTCAACAACTGAACCTAGTCTAGTTTGTGGATCAGGTAGCGTGGCTCGGAACGAGCGGTTTAGTCTGAAAAATGTATCTTTGAGGCCTACATTCGTCTGAAAAATCGGTCACGAACATGCATTATCTCTATGGGAACTCTGACGGTGCAAAGTCCGAATTTCCGTCTGCGACATTTTTTTCTCCGCCATACATCACAAAACCTCGTCAAGGAAAGAAATTTAACAAAAGCACCTGGAGCCAATTTCATTCATTTACTGTGAAATTCAACCAAATTTATGTGTTGGCTAGCTCCTATATGACTGTGTAACATACATACACTTATGTATCACTCTGACCTTCTCAGAAAATGGAAAATTTTACCAGAACCCATCTTGCAATGAATGTCGACACCAATGTGATTACCAATAATGTAGTGTAGCGACAAGCTGTAATGCCACTGCGAAAACGCGTCATGTTTGAGGCACGAAAATGCAACCAGGCTCTCTTCTCGTGCATCCCTGTATACACACTACAGAATCAAGTGGTGCCACAGCGAAGTTTGTGTGTGATGATTTTTCGGACATGCCTGTTAATTCAGACGCCTTTGCGGCACCGCCAGGTACCCCATAGGGTCAATGTATAAGAACGTAGGAAATTTCGAACACAAATAACCTTCGCCGTTGGATTGTTCAGCCTTTTTGTCATGACCGGAAGTCATGCATTGGAATTAATCGAATAAGCCACCACTGCTGCCATTTTGATTATCACGACGCTTCGAACCGGTGCCTTTGCACACAGATCCGCTGGCAGCCGTAGCTACCTCCTTGGCAACGCTAGGCCTAGCTACTGCGACGTTTGCTCCCGAATTTTAACATGATAGCGTTAAGGGCCCCGTGTCGCAGAAATCCGGCGTCCGTGGCAGATACAATCATCCCCAACCACTCCGACTGTCCAGGCCCTCCGCATGGAAAGGAGAAAATCATCACGAATCACCATGACCGTGCAGACCCTCCATGTGGTGCAGGGTTTTGGTGAACAAAAATTTAATTTCTCACAGTGAAATCCGCCAGAAAAATGGTAAAGTAAGACTTAATCACAACCTGCAGACATGGTGGCGTCGGACTGTTTTTTGATTGTACGAGAAAACATAATTGCGTTACGAAGAAACTGAAACACAAACCCCTTTTCAAGCATTTCTACCATCCCAACCTGGTGTGCTCCAGTAATATACTTACGAAAGTGCTATCTAGATGGCGATCTCATCCTTGGCAGGTCAAATTGGGACTTCGCCTGCCTAATGCATTTGGGACACGCTCGCGTCGGGGCAATAGCAAACACTTATTAAAAGAATAATAATAATAATAGAGTAAATAATAATAAAATAAATAATAAAGGTACTAGGGTCTTCAAATTTTAATATAAGACGACTTATATTGCCCCTGGAAAAACGTCTTCCCAGCAATGCATTTCTGTTTAAAAGTGAAGTCGATATTAAGAGGATCGGTGTAAACTGTTCACTGTGCAAGCAGGTCAAGCTGAAGCTATAATGCCGGGAATGAGAAAGCCTCGATAGCAATACTCGTAAGAACTGTGGCTGAATCCTAGTTACACTAAACGCATTGCGGGTAAAGACTGCCACGAGCACCACCATGTGCACACATGCGTGCCTCTGCTGAAAACTTGCAGCGGGTGCTGAGACAGCATCACCGGAGTGACTGCAACCAGGCAGACTATATTTCTGGATGCTACCGATGCAATGGCAGTGTTGAACATTTCCATATGTTCTAGTGTGCTGTATTAAAAATACGCTTTTGTTTTATGTAATCTCGATTTTTTTTTGTCTTTATAAACTTGCAGAAGCGATATCTCGACCATCCGGCCAAATAGAGCCATTATTTTTGCAGTTGTATGTAACTACGTGGGTGCACCTCAAAAGGCCAGGAGCAGATTCCTTAAATTTCAGCTTGGGAAATGCTTAAGTTTGCCACTTTCGCACATGATAGCCATTTCTAAACATTGAATTTTACTTTGCTATAAAATTGTTAGCACCTGCCATATAAAAATACTCCTGGATTTGTTTTCCTTACAGTTGTTAGTGTCCTTGCTATTGTACAGGTAAACAATACCTAAATATTTAATTATATCTTGAACTGCTGGCCGTATGGAAAATCTAGTTACATTTTTGAAACCAGCATGAGAAACTTGGTCGGTGTGAGAATTTTCAATAAATTTTTATAAATATACACTATTTTCAAGAACCCACACAGGCACTGACTTCCAAGTAAAGTTTACTGTACAGGGGCGAAAGATGTAGCACAGCTGTATGTGTGCTAGACAATATGTTTGACTCGGGACATACTGCAGAAATGGCACATGCATTAGTGTCGGGGGTGCAGCAATGAAACATGCTGTGGCAGTGTTGGCAAGTGATGCAAAACTGCAGTGCAATGCCAGGACCTTCATTCTGTTTGTACATGTGTACTTCATCATTTGCTAGCCTTCAGGTATGTCCGACTGACGTGTATTTTCAACCAAGCGACAGCAGTATACATTTGGACGTATTGTGGATCAGATTACGTTATTCCCTAACCAAAAAAGGTTTCCTGCATTACATCATGGCAAGGTTTCTTTGTTGCTCTGAAGTTTTGTACAAATCAGAAAGCGAAGGATATCGTAATTGAATTAAATTTGGACAATAGTGACATAAATGAGCTTTTATGTCCTGTCTGCAAGCTAGATAGCAGTTTATTTTTGTTTATGAACCGTTCTTCTGTGAAGGTGTTAAAGTTGGATTTAATAGATGTCATGTTCAGTTAGAGTAAAAGAGGCATCACCAGTACTCACCAATGACACTTTTGGTGCACTGAGTGTTGGCAGTAGCATTGGGACATTGGATGTTTGAAATAGGAGCCAGTGTGCTGAATACTGGGTGCGTAGTGAACTTAATGTTCAAAACATTGATTCCTCGTACTGAAGAAAGCTATTTGTTTGATTGAGGTGGGCCCAGCATGATTCAGGGAATAATTATTTGTAATAGATATATTATATCGGAATATATTTTGAAGCAAAGCATTTGCCCCAACCTAAGTTTGCGTGTCAGTGCAAAGAAAAAAAACTGTGTGTGGGTGTAACTGTTAGTGTTTATGCTGGCACTGACAGTGATCCTTTTGCTGTTGCAGATGTGTCCATGCCGCCTGAAAGAACATCTAACAAGTTGTGTTGCTTGGGCTTCGACTGCACACCAGCTCATCAGATTTTCGAACAGAATCCATCTTTTTTCTTTGCTTCAAGACACAGCAGTTTGACCTACCATTGATTTATCATTGTGACAGTGGTATAACTGTTTACTGATAGCCACCTGTGCTTCTCTTATCTGGAACGGGCTAATGGCAAATTTGCTTGCTGTGCCATCATTTTACTGAAATCATGAAGAAAAATAAAAGGGTTTGATTGCACTGACTTATATGTAATCATCAGGTTAAAAAAAAAATTACCCTGCAGTTTACAACGAGAAAATGTAATATTTGGTGTCAAATATACTGTTTCCATACAAGGTGTTTCAGCGAACACTTTCAGAATTTTTTACAGGTTCCCTATGGCAAAATTGCCTGTTGCAAAATTGAAATTATTTAAGTTTTGAAATAACCTTATGCGGCATATTGCAATTTACGAATTCTAGCCGTGGAGTTCACATGGCGGGTCCACTTGCAACGAAATGTCAGGATGACTCCAATTTCGAGGTAGTAATTCCGGAACTTTGGGGAGAAATGCACTGATATTCCAGTTACCTTTGTGTTTCAATGCATAAAACAACATTTTCTTAAGGAACTGCTGCAACGCCAATGCATTTCTCCATAAAGTTCGGGAATAATATCTCGAAACTGGTGTGATCCTGGGAATAATTCCAAGTGGATCCGCCTTGCGAACTCCATGGCTAGAGCTTGTACATTGCAATATGCCCCATAAGGTTATTAGTTAAAAACATTATTAGTGAATTTTTGTTAATTAGTCGATCATACATTTCAATTTTTTGTGCAAGTAATGTCTGCCGCTGCGAGTAGACCAGCTCATCAACTACAATTTTGCTATCTGCCACAGGCAACTTATAAACATTTTTTAAAGTGTTCGCTGAAACACCCGGTATATATGTGCAATAGCAGGTGTGTGTGTGTGTGTGAGCGCGGGAGGAGGGGGGGGGCCTGCCCTATTATATACAAAGAATTCCTCGTTTAATGCCCTAAGATGGGGCTGTTCCACCACCTGCAAATGTGGTGTCAATGGAAGGAATGCTGTGTTTCTTCTTTCTTTTTTTCGTGTCATACATTTATTATTTTATATTTATTTATTTCATTTCAGTTATTTCACCTGCTTCATGTTTTCTGACATCAGTTGATGCTTTTTTTGTGCTGCCTTTTATCAATCCTTCTGTATGCACCATTAAGTGTACCAGGAATTTCACTAGTTAAGCCTTATTCAGTGTTGCCTACAGGCAGCGTACAAGAAAACTTCTTTTTTTTCTGCTGAGTTTTGATATTAAGTATACAGTTTCTAGCTAAATGTCTTCGATCAACTCTGAATAGCAGACAGCAAGCGTAATTTGTTGGTATAGAGCAGGAGCACATGACGAGAAAGAAGTTTTGCCCCTGACTTGCTTTCTTTTAAAAGTATGCTCGGAGGAGACGTACCGAAGCAATATCTCCAGCTGCAGTGGTGTCACACGCATGGCGTAAAGCAAACAAAATGTGCACCTATGGTGCACATATGAAGAGGACTGTCTGTAGAAATTCCGAATGGAGCCATAGGCTTGGGGTGAAGCCAACTTCCAGTTTTCTGCCTTGTGTTCCCCTTCTATACTAAGAATTATTGCATACAGAGAAATTGTGTGAGGCATGTACTGCATCAGTGCGCTCTTGTCATGAAAGAAATACTTGGGTTGCCAGGCCAAGGTTATCAAGTGTCTTGCCTTCAAGTGTGGCACCACTTTTTGATAGCCAGATGTAGCACTTTTGTTGCATGAAATATATGACAGATTGCTAAACTGGCTTCATGTGCTCCCTGTGACTTTGCAGATTCCTTGCCGTCGAGATACCCGGAGCAGTATCTTACACTCGTGTCCGTATGTGACCAGCTGCATTCCTGCCGGCAGTGCCCTTACAAGACTGAGGAGAAGAAACACATGATACGACACCTGCGAATCCATACGGGAGAGCGCCCCTTCCAGTGCCACTTGTGCCCGGAAGCATTCACTTGGCAAACCTAGCCTGAGACGCCATCTGCAAACCCACACTGGACAGCGTGACTTTTCCTGCATCCACTGCGGTGCATCCTTTTCGCGGAGAGACAACCTCTATCGCCATATGTCATTTCACTCGGAAGTGAAGCCCTGAAGGCCAGGAGCTCCAAGTTTTGTTCTAGATCAACCGATTTATGTATATTTTTATGGGGAAAAAATTATTTATAAACTGCATTGAAAGATTTCCGACTCTCTCAACCGTAGGGTTTTTCTTATAATATTACCTAAAGGAAATTGTACCATACGATATATGACATGTCACTTCCTTTATCCCAGCATATCGAAATTTCATCTTGATTGTGGATTGGCCTAGACTATGTTGGTGACTGTGTAAATAACTTTCTTGAACTTATTCGTAAGATAAGAATTGAGCAAAGAAAACAGAAACTCACAATTGAGACAGGATACAGTAGTATGGGCCAAATTTCTTGTCTTTCGCTCAAATTTAACAACACACTGTTTGTGGAGTTCACATTTGACATAACTGTGCCTCCTAGTTCAAATCTCTGTTTTAGTAACAACTTTCTATTTATTAATACAACCTGACTACTATGGTACACAGTTTTAGTACAGACGAAACTATTGTACCATCTTAAATGTTCTCAAGCAGTTCACAAGCTGAAAGGCATATGTAACAGAGTTTGTTTTTGGCTTTATATGTCCATTGTCAGACTTGTGGTTGAGCATCAGCAAACTCCATAACACTGGTCGGCATTTGCACACCACGGCAACAACATGAGAAAGTGAGCACCGCAACTTTTGAGAAGCCATCGTTGATGTTTAGTGATATCATGTTTAGTGATATCATGTTTAGTGATATCATGTATCTACCCCGGCTAGTTATTTATTTTTGTAGCGGAAACAGTGCTTTATTTTAATGCTCAGAAGTGAAGCTTTAATCTCTTCTACCAGCAATTTTGGTGGTTCGCAATGAATGTCGACACTAGTTTGACTGGCATAAAAGTAGTGTAGCGACAAACTGTGTTGCCATTGTCAAAACACGTCATGTTTGAGGCGTGAATGCAGCCAGGCTCTCTTCTCGCGCATCCCTCTACATACTGCACAATCTAGCAGTGCCTACACAATCTTTGTGCATGACACGTGTCTGAATATATGTGATGCGGGTTCGATTCTGTCCTGCATCCAGAGAAGTTCTAAAGGATTCTTTTATATTTACATTGATGAGTGCCCCACATACCCACTGGCAACATACCCAATGAGCAAAGTTGGCATCAAAGAGGTTCATGGAAGAGCAGTAGATACCCAGTGTCACATCATCAAAGAGCCATGTTGCTCTAACGGTTGGTTTCTAACCCAGATGTTTCAGCACAGCAGCACGGGGCTCAGCCCATTAACCCAATGACTCCAGTTGGCTAGAAAATGGTTAGAGACAATGATACCTACTGAAAAGGGTGTAAAGTATATCCTAAGAGTGCTCATCGAATTAGCAAGTCAGAGCAGTAGCTGGAAAAAGCTGTTTGTTGCTTGTTTGGCTCCTAAACTTCCCGCTGGTGTTAAGGTTTTGGAATGTGTAAAGCATGTGCCAACTGGACTCTTTACACAGGCCCAGCCAGCGGTATTGCAGCTTCAGAGCACTGTCTGAGCAATCCGGCAACTTCAAAGAGTGGAAGTGCCTGCCTGCCATGCCTCCAGAGCTGCACGCAGAAATTTAGTGAAGGAGATAGCCAAGACCAAAGCCAGAATAGCAACAGCTAGCAGGGTGTGTCCTGCCTGACAGCATGCTGCCATAGGCATTCTGGCCATAGCCTGCCGAGCAGGAGTCTCCACAGTTGGACCCATGGTCACCGCCACAGTCCTGTCTTTCTGTGTTGCCAGCGTTGTAGCAGTCGGATTGTGTTTTGTTGAGAGATAATGTCATTGAGTCTGGGCAACGTGCACCTTTTTGCTTTTTACACGACATTCGCAAATGTGTTTCATTCGGTGAGCTTCGTAATTGGAGATTTTTCAAGAACAGTATATTGTCCCAAATGCAAGTAAATATAGTAAGTGCGGGAACTTGGGCAAGTTTGTCATTTGCAGCAGAAGCAAGCACCATGCACACGACAGAGTTTTAATGTTTTACATTCTACATTGTCTTCCTTTGTTGTACTCTTTATTTATTCATTTTTATTTATGCATACATGCATGCATTCATTCACATGCATGCAAACACACACACACTCTCTCTCTCTCCAGCCTGCTGGGGATATGACAGAAGTGATGAAAAACATTCAAATATCAAATACCTTGTGCAGTGTGCTTATCCGTGCTACATGCCCTCATTCTCACCCATATACCAGGTATTTCTGTGAAGAATATCAGCAATTTTTAAAGATCGCCTGTGGCAGAAAGTAGTGAAATTCTAGTCCTTGCGCTAACTACTCAAAAAGGTGGACATTACTTGCATGAGAAATCAAAATGCATGATCGAATAATTAACAAAAATTCACTGATGAAGTTTTTAACCAATTGCCTTATGGCACATAGTGCAATTTAGAAATTGCACTATGTGCACTATTGCACTATTTCTGCGACAGCAACAGCTGTTTATGTAAGATGTTCTGCGGATTACATTATGTTATTCTTGAAGCATGCAGAAAAGCTGTTGTGGTCTTTTACTGCTTGCCAAGCACTTTTCGACAAGCATAGTGTGGAAGTTCATGCTAGTACAAGAAGACTGGGTAGAGGCTCTGAGTGGTGCAGTGGACGTAGCCAGAAATATTTTTCAGGAAGGGGAGGGCAGGGTGGGTGCACTTTACCTGGATCAGAGGAAGGGGGGGGGGGGGCTGGCATACACAAAAATTTTAAAGTGGGGGAGGGGGGGGGATGTACATACCTAGGGTACTACGTCACTCCGTGGATTGCTAGCGTTGTCTCCTGCATCCCATTATTGTAGGCTGAATTTGTTCTTTTTGGGTTCTTGACTAATGAAAAGATCAGGGCAGTCATAAGAGAAATAAATTTACTGACGAGCATTTATGTCCTGGCTTCAAGTTAGGTTAAAGCAGCTTATTCTTTTGCAAGAGCCATTTTTCTCTTAAATTCTGAAAGATGGATTTAACAGATGTCATGTTCTGTGACTTTAAAAGAATGCTTCACCAATCTTCACCAATCACACATTCGATGCACCGAGTGCTAGCAGGAACATTGGGACATTTCTTGTTTGAAAGAAGAGCCAATGTGATCAAGATGTAGGGTGTTGAAAAGTTAGTGCTCAAGACATTGCTGCTTTCTTATTGCAAAAAAAAAAAAAAAAAGGTATTCTAGTCTTGTGAAGTCGGTTCAGTGGATAATTGTTTGTAATAGATATATGAGGTCATAATATAGAGTGAAGCATAGCGCCGTGCTTCTAACATAATTATGTTTGTTGACTCAGAGAAAAAAGATTGTGTGGGTGTGTTAGTGTTGGTGCTGGCTTTGACAGTGACCTTTGTTTCGTTACAGATGTATCCATGCCTCCTACAAAACACACAAGAAGTTGTGTTGTTCGGGCCTTGCAAGTAATTCATCTAACCAGCATCTTCTCGGAAAGCATGCGGTTGTTGGCTCAGTGACATGACACGGCAGTTTCATTTATGATTGATCTACCATTGTGGCAGTGATGTGACTGTTTACTGACTGCCACCTGTGCTTCTCAGTAGTGCACCCAGCATCTCTGCCAGGGTGGGGGGAGTGAGTTTTTGTGGGGGGGCAAGCAAGCACTTTGCATAATATGGAATTTCCTTGCTTTAGGTAGAGGACTCTAACAACAAATAGAAGGCCTAATAATTATAATTATAATGACACCAAGGATGATGATGATGTTCATTTCTTGAGCATTTTGCTCAGTCTTGAAAGAGCTTGATAGGGCCAAGAAGCCGGTATGCAGAGCAGTGTAGTGGTCATCCGTTGAAGCTCTTACCTAAACGGTCATGGCAGCAGTGAGTGGTGGCAGTGTCTGAGGAGGTCACTTATGACTGATAGAGTGGGAGAACCCCGAAACCCCCTCCCTCTTAGGTGTGCCATTGGTGCTTCTCTTGTTTGGGACAAGTTTAATGGCAAATTTGCCTGCTGGTCCGTGATTGTACTGAAATCATAAAGAAAAATATGTTTTATTGCATTGACTAATAAGTAACTATCTGGCTATTAAAAAAAAGAGATACTGCAATGTACTAGCAGAGAACGTAATATATAGTATGTGGAGTGTTGCCCGTCTTCAGAGATCTGTTCAAAAGTTTGTGCATGTGTGGTTTTGTCTGTGACAGAAACCTTAATTCGTGAATAAGTTACCTTCAGTACTCTGTAGGTTTATTTTAAAGCAAAGCTTTATATGGCTAGGTGAAACGAAAAAGCGTCTGTCCGTTGCCTGTCCACAGAAAACTATCATCAGCGGCATTTGCTGGAACGTCGTCGTCGTCTTGCACCGATGGCTCGTTGGTGCCCCTCTGGTTGCATTGGTGCTGTTGCTTGGCACGTGCTTGTGCCACTGCTCCCACGTTTGTCGTCGTCGTCTTCCACAGCTGTCTTCCTTGCCGCTCATCATTTCAGCCTAGAATTTCACTTTTCTTCTGTCGTTGTAATTGGGAGGCCATGTTTACGGGGGGAATGAGCCATTGCTTAAGGGGGCATGAGCCATTCATTGTCTTATATGATGGACAGATTTAATTTTGAAGCAATTTAATTTCAAAGAATTGCAAGCAGCAATGGTGGGCGAATGCTGCTAACCACACCACCGAGCAAACTCGAGACATCGAACACTAGCGACAACTGGTGGACTGCAGGCATACCGTCAGTGATGTTCCCTCGATCGCAGCCGAACATGTGTGTAATCTCATAATTGAGAAATACTTTAATGAACAATCAGGATTAACCCTATGATAAACACCGGGGCCACACGTTTCATGTTCTAACCATCTGTACGAAGTGCTTGAGCCGTGATTTTTTGTTTTTCCTGAAGCAATGGGAAAATCATCATGGAAAATGATTACAATGAACAAATAGAGAGGCAATCCTTCGTTTAATGCACAGAAATGTGGCTGTATTTCTCTCCACCAGAAAATGTTGTGCCATTCTGACCTATGTAATTGCTGTTTATTCTTTTCTTCTTTCTTACTTTCATATTGTGACATGCATATTGCGTCTTTCTTGCATTCGTGTAGCAATATGTATTTCATTTTCATGCTTATTCATTTTCATTCATACTTTTATTTCATTTCAGGTATGCTATATGTGTTCTAACGTCAGTTCGTGCATTTGTTGCACTAATCCTTCTATTTGAAGAAAAAAAAACGTGATAGTTTGATAGGTGTGTTTATAGTAAAGAAATGTGTATACAAAGTAGTTTGACTATCAAAGTTTAACACCAAAATTGCATGGCCATTTTGACCTCTATGTATTGGCAGTAGGAGTTTATATGTATTAAGGATAGTTATTTAAGTACACAGAGATGGGAACTTGCATGAGACATGCAATACGTCAGTGCACTGTTGCCACAACAGTAATATCTGGTTTGGGTGATCCAGAGGTATATCACATTTTGTGTGCAAATATGGCAACCCTTTTTGATTGCGAGGTATAGCACTCCAGTTTCATAGTGTGTGTGAAACATTGTTTGTATTGCTTTCCCGTAATCACTGTGACTTTGCAGGTTCCTTCACGTCGGGGTCCCCGGAGCAATACAAGTCACTTGTGTCTATACAAGGCCAACTGCATTCTTGCCGGCTATGCACCTACGTGACTGAGCACAAGAAGCACATGAAGTCGCACCTGCGCACGCACACAGGCGAGCGCCCCTACCAGTGCCATCTGTGCCCAGACGCATTCACTGACAGTTCCACACTGAAGAGGCATGTGCGCTGTCACACAGGAGAACGTCCCTTTTCCTGCATACACTGTGGCACATCCTTTTCGCGAAAGGACCACCTTACAAGCCACATGTCCCGTCACACAGGGAAGAAGCCCTAAAGGTTAGGGTGTGCAGTTCTTTTGTGGATAAACAAATTGATAGATTTTGTCCCGCTAGTAGGTGGTTTCTAAACTGCATCGAGAGGTTTCTGGGTTGTTCAACGTTATAGTTTCATGTGATACTACCAAAAGCAAGTCTGTCACTACTGTCTCTGAAAATGTCTTAAAAAGTGCCTTCAAGTGACTTCATAGCTATGCCTGCATATTGGATCTTTGTCTTGTCTTGAATGTGGATTTGCCTAAATTGTGCTCATGACTGTGGAATTGAGTTTTTGAAGTGACACCTAATATAACAAGTTAGCAAAAAAAAAAAAAAAAAAACATACAGTTGGCCCCATATACTCATTACATTCCTTAATATGCCAGTCACTATTTTTGCAGCCAACTACTGCACGCGTCTTCAATCCACATGATTTAAACCAGCATGAATGGAGCACAGTGCATTTGCGAAAACTCAGTTGCATTTTTGACAGCTAGCAAGGTAGCAGCGGTAATGGTTTCGTATCCATGCGCTGTCGCTGAGGCAACGTATGGCGCGTCGCCGTGAGCGCCATCTCATTTGTCTAGAACAAACTGCTCCGTGAGAAGGGTCAATAGGGGCTTTAAGTGGTATAAGAGCGGCGCTCTGCCTGCGTTATATGGCATCAGCCGGCAGAGAAGGGTGGATGATAAGGGCGGCATGTAGAATCGAGCAGAATGCATCGCTACAAAATCGCCGCGCAGGAGTCGACCGCGCTATCATAGCTGAATGACTGTGTTTTTTTGTTTTTTTTTTAACAGTCACTGTCCTCGTCGGCGGAGACATCGAGGGTGTAGTCGGCGCCACTCACACAACTGAAGTCGCCGCGACTGTGTCGCTGGTTAACACGTCAATGAATAAACGCTGGACGCGCGGAGCCAACCCGAATGCACTCCCAAATGGCTTGCCGGAGTTCGCTTGCCCGACGGTTTGGGCGTGATCGGTGCTGGATTAACTACGCTTCGCTAGTTTCGGTTTCCAGGAGGTGTCGGCAACATGGAGGACCACCATGATGCAGGCGATGCCAGCAACATATCAATGCCAAAATGTTGCTATTTCCGCTCAGCTCGGCGGTCCAGTTAGCACGCAGTCGTGCAGGAGGAGTCCGAATTATATAGAATGGCATACCTTAAGATGTTCGAAATTTCGGTCTTCAGTCGTACTTATACGTTAAATTTATGGGCCAGTGATGGTGCCTCAAAGTAGTCCAAATAATCGAGCTTGTTTGAATTGCTGGTGTCAAAATAATCGGTCGATGCCAGTTGTGCATCGGCCAGTTGCTGAACAGAGGCTTGAGCTTTACGAGGAAAAACAGACCGTTGAAAAGTACCTGGTGTCGTCTGAAGCAATGAATGAGCGTTACGAGGGGCTCATCAAGGATGGCCTGGCTCAAATAAGCATTGACATTGAGTCTGGCCACGTGTTTCTGACTGATGCTAGAGCCTTGCTGAAAACATAACAAAGTGTCAGCTGTCAACGAAAAAATCATACGATGTAAAACTGAGCAGCTTCACTTAACTTGAAAATAAACTAATTACAGCACACTGTGTGAACAGGTTTGTTGTCTTCATTTAAATTAAAAGAAAGCTCATGTATTTAGAAACAGAGCAACATTGTTTTACAGCAAGCAAATACTTTCTGGAATAACGCTTTTCAATTTTAACTGTTTGAAATAGCTTAGGATGTGTTCAGCAGCTGGACACATCCTTAGCATCCAAAGTGCTCCGAAATGTGTATCTGGATGCTCCAAACCGCTCCAAAATTAAGATTTTGCTGCTCCAAAAATTGCTCTGAATCTCAGTTAATCAGTGGCACCACTGCAAATGCATGCATTGTTAACATGCGAGCACAATCGTGTAACCGTAACATTATGTTAAAGGACACTGAGTAGCAGTATACAAGGCTAGACTGTCACATTACTCCGACATTACTCTCGGTTCCGAAAAAAAAAAAAAGAAGTGGCTCGTTAGTGCACAGGCAACCACTAATTTGTTGAGTTCTCTGGTGACGAACTGGCCCTTGTTACGATTTGAGTGCAACGCCCCGTGCAAAAAGGATTATTGGAAGACCATGCCTAATCGAAACGGAGGATGGATCCCTAATTTGCTATGGGTGTCTCGAATGGACCCCGGTGCCCCTTTGTGTGTGTGCGTAACAGAAGGGAGGGCCACCTCTGCAAACTGTGCAACTCAAGGGGACTCTCCTTTCCGCGAAGCAAACGAGACCCATGGGTTGCCGCCACGTCGCCTAGGAGAAAGGGAGCAGCCGCCAATCCCCGACCGGACTCAGTAGATGTCACGTGACGTTGACATGAGCAAACTCCCGCCTACGATTTTATCGCGCCTATTTAAGTGGCCCCGCAATGTGTTTTCTTATTATTTTCTTCTTTTTTTATCATTCAACAACCATGGAATAAACAGTGCAAGTTTCGCACTAAAGATCGTCTCGCCCCTGCCTGGTCACCATGGTCTACCGGACGCCTGCAGCCTGCCAACAACGCCACGCTACCTAGTAGTAATGCCGGTCGAGGTTCGAGTAACCGGCGTCGCAACAACTGGTGGATAGCGGTGTGATGAAACCCGACATCAACGTGAGTTCAAACACCCTTATGATCCCATCCCAGAGAATACAAACAGTATGGTGCATCCGACGAGGGTGGCAATGTGGGCTTGTTGGTCTGTCATCATGGAATGGTAATTTGGAAGCACATAAAAACACGGACACGAGAAGAAAGGAAGACAAGCGCTAACTTTCAACAACGAAATTTATTTGGGGGACCGGTCGTACTTATACACAAAACCCACATGCACAGCGATATCAACACGAAAGATAGGTACATGACGGCAAAAAAAAAAATTCTAAAGCTGTTGCATCGAGAAAACACCAACAACCTGAATCATGAAGTGCAATTGCGGTCAGCTTTTATGGCATATGTAAATAATCTAACTCTCTCGCCTACAATGAAAGTTGACGGTTTGCTGATACATTGGTCATCGGCTGAGAGGATTTGTTCAGTTTCTATTATCAATCTTACATTCTCACATTTAGTCCTGTATATAATGGCGGTGTCATCTAGAAGAGGGTGACATCGACACGTTTTGCAATGCAATGCAAGAAAACCGTCACCTGATACACTCGGTACTTTATTTCTGTGCTCTCTTATGCGCTCATTGATACATCTTCCGGTCTGGCCTATGTAGCATCTGTCGCATGACAGTGGAATATGATGGGCCACCCATCCGACGAACTCTTTTCTGTGGTTCTTATCACACACCGACTTTTTTGTCCTCAATGGGTTACTGGATTTGCACAGGGTACTTAGTTTATTTGGAGCTGAAAAAAGAACCCGCACGTTGCCTCGACTTAAAAAGATAGGGAGTCCACTTGTCATTTCTAAATAGTGATCGAGATCCAAATTTGCTTCGGGTCAGGCCATACGAGATCTTGCCATGTGATTCAACTTCCAACTCCGCAACTATGTGTCCAATTTATCATTTCATTTGTCTTGAGGGCCAACACGCTAGGTCTAACTGAAAATTGAGTGAAAAACCTGGCAAGGTATTCATTGGAAATGACAAACCCGAAATGAGCCTGTATTAGACAATACTCTTCAGTCTGCGGTCTATAATTTTTCATGTTCCACACGTGATATTATATATGGTGTTCCCAAACCAACAATCTGTATAGATAATCGATTCAACGGTAGCGCAATTTTTGAGACATAGATGAACAATAAGTTGCACACACTGATTGCACTCGCAGCGAATAATTGTTCATCTTCTCAACAAGTGCACTGCTCTTGAATTGATAATGGCCAAGCAACTAGCCCAGCAATACTCCTGGGCACGCTCATATATGGATAAATTTCTTGTGGCACCAGAAAAATGTAACGTAGATCGTAGACGGAGACTTGAAAAAATAGACGCTACTCTTTAATGGCGGACCAGAAGAAGAGCGTGCAGCCTACGCGCTTCGTCGTCTTTTCATGGCGCCGACCTTTGCACGCGCCATCCCGTGGTGCGGGAGCCGCACATCATTGTGTCATATTGTTACGATGCAGAAGTCACATATAAAGATATATTTGCACTATTTACAAGAGGGACAACGATACATAAACAAGATTACTGTCTTGAGCGAGTCCACCTCCACACGTCAAGCCGGCTTCTGACTGGTGCCACTCTTGGTTGTGCCGTAACATAGCGGCGCCGTCTCGACGCTAACTATAAGGCGCAAGAACTCGCGGCAAAGTAAGGCACATCGCCAAGCTGACGCCATATCGTGTAGAGCCCTGTGTAGCGCGGCATCAGCTTTTCAGACAAGCCAATGCGGCGACGTGTTGTCCATAGGAGGACAACAGAGCCAGGAGGAAATCAAACGTCCCGATGTCTGCTGTCGTATGGGATCTCCTGTGCAGCTTGTGACTCAGTGAGCCGCAATCTGGCAGTCTACTGAGCAGTATAAAAGTGTGCACTGTAGGCACAAAACATTCCGACGTTCAGCAACGAGTATTGCAAGGACGAAGAAGCAACTGTCTCCGGAAAAAGCGGTGCGGCAGGAATGACGGGAAGCTGCTCGAGCATGAAACAGGAGCTGGTGACTTCAACTACAACCCCATTCTGTAAAGCTAAAGACAAGTTAAAGTAAAGTAAAAGCTAAGAAAAGAGTCGAGTTAAAGCTAGGTAAAAGCCAAGTTGAAGCTGCCAGCTCTGCTGTTTCAACAGTCTTCACGACATTAAGTCAGTGAAGCTGCGCTGATTTTAGGGGCAAAGCACCTTAGGGCTGAGCCTTCTCCCTCCCTCATCATCACTTGTCATCCGTAGCTCTGGTTTCCATGGAGTCCGCTAGGGGCGCTACGGTGCACAAGGGCATTGTGACTGCGCGCAGTTCGGCTTTACTCTCTCTCGAGTAAAGCCGAACAGGTCGGTCGTGGCCCGAGTGGCGCAGCAGGAGCAGCATACCAAAGAATAAGTTCCATTTATTAGATGCAACAGCATCTTATGCTCGGAGCAGCGTCCGTTTTGCGGCGTCCGCACCCATACTGCGCATGCGCAACGCTCCCTCATTCTCCTCTCCTACGCAGGTGTGCGCTCTCCTCCCCTCTCCGCCACAAGTGCGGCGCAGCAAATCATTACATATAACTCTCTCTCTCTCCCTCTCTCTCTAAGGGTACGCCGGTAGGCGGCGCAGTATAAAGCGCGCGTTCGCTGTGCTTCCGTCATTCTCTCTCTGTGCAATGATGTGCAAAACGCCATGAACAACGTCAACATCGGCGCTAGTTGCAGCGGCAGCGCTCCCGCCGCGGAGCAGAGGAAGGCTCGGGAAGCCGAACGTAAACGTCAGCATCGGCAAGCGGACCCCGAACTTCGGGATCGTCTCCAAGATACCGTGCGCGCCGACGCTAGGAATCACGTACGATCTCTAAATAAAGACGCAACAACCCCGTACAAACGTCTCCTCTCTTCTCAATACATTCTCTCACTCTAACTTTCATTGGGTTGTGTTGCCAAGTGAAACGAAACGGAAACTCGATGCGCACCCCCCCCCCCCTCCCCCCCCGCGATGCTTTCACATCCCACCATGGTTGCCCGTAGGGTGAGATGATGTGAGTTTTGTTATTTCGTTGATAGAAGTGTTAGGTTCATCGAGCTATCAATATATATTGTTTTTCATGCTTTTTTAGTTTCTTGGTTATATTGGTTGGATGTTAGTAGGTAACGAATAGTTGTATTTTTTGGAAGCGGGTTGTGACGCACGTGTTGCAAGCTGAAAGTAGTGTAGGGCGGCAGTTTTAAACTGTGTTAAGGGTAGCTAGCGAAGGTAGCCGGATAGCGAGATTGCCGTAGGGCTTACCGTGGGGCTTTGTTCAGGTATTTGGCGGGCTTTCTCGTTAGGTGGTCAGGCGGACGATGGCGCGGCAGGCTAGGAAAATCAGGGGTGATGGCGAGTTGGTGCATCGCGAGGAGTGCAAACGTTGGTGCTATTTGGACGAGACGCACTTCGCAAGTTTAGCCGACACTGAGGAGGCTAGCTTCGCGTGCAGGTCGTGTGAAGGATTTAAGGGGGCTGTGCGGCGGTTGGAAGAGGAATGGGCAGCTAGTGTGGAGGAGCTCAAAGAGGAGCTGAAGGTGAAGCGAGAGCGGCGAAGCGGACTAAGATGTACCGAGTCAAGTACCAAGGTACATACACTGTGCGGTGCGTCGGATCAGCGAGTTGCTTGGCAGGGAGGGGGCCGAAGCCAACCTGGTAAAGCGAATAGCTTGCGAGCTACAAGAAGAACGGGAAAAGCGGGCCGTGCTGGAAGAGCGGGTGGAGGCGCTAATGGCACAAGCGGCGCGTAATCCCGGGTCGGAGCTGCGTCGGGCGGGCGGCGGGGATAGCGCGGAGTCTCGGTCAGAAGCATGCTATGAGAGCAGGGAGGGACATCTAGGGGCCGTAGCCGGCAGCAACACGGGGGTTCCACAACGCTACAGCGAGATGGCGCGGCAGGCTTAGGGTGGGACGGGACGAGCGGCAGGGAGCCCGTCGCGGCGTGTCAGTGGCGCACGGCAGGAGGAGGACCAGCTGGCGCGAACTGGAGGACAGCAATCGCAGGCGGGAGGCGAACGTTTAGAGCGAAGAGTCCTGGTGGTTGGGGACTCCAACGTAGTGAGGGTTGAGGAGGGTGTCCTTACAAAAGTGAAGTGAAGGCAGCTTAGAAGGTGGTATGGGACAACTTTGAGCACGAAAATCTGGTCGTTATACATGCTGGTCTCAACGATGTGCTGAAGGGAAGGAGCCAGAACCTAAAGAGACAGTTAGAGGTTGGGTTGCGTAATCTCAGAGAAGCCTCTGCGAATGTGCATGTGACCATATGCACAATCCCAGAGGCCCAGGGCCAGGCTAGCGGGATGGAACGGAGTGTGCTTGAGGCTAACCGGGTCATTAGGGGTCTGAGCCGAACAGTTGGGTACGGCGTAATGGACGTAAACCAGGACGTGTACGAGTCTGGCTCCCACCCTTTTGCACGAGATGGCATTCACTACAGTGGTGCCACGGGCAAGAGGGTAGGTAGTAGGATAGGGCGCCAAGCTACGGCTTTTTTGGGGGGACCCAGAGCCCTGAGGCCACCAGTGTAGATGAAGACGGACCCACAGAGGCCCCAAGATTCAAGAAACGTAGAGTCGGTAGGAGAAGAAATAGACGTAAGCACCAGGGGCAAGGTTATTCTGACATAGCGTACATTAACATGCAAGGTGGCAGGAATAGGCTGAAGTGGGAGGAGATAGATGAGCAACTAAGGCAGGAAAAGCTGATGGTATACGGGTTTGTGGAGACACATCTTAGGGACATGGAGCAACCACCCTGTAATCCTGACTATGCATGGGAATATTGCAATAGAACAGAGGGCAGCAGAAAAGGGGGTGGAATTGGGGCATTCATTCATAAAAGTATGAATTGGCAAAGGGTCAAACAGGAATGCAAGGAGCATTTATGGCTAAAAGGGAAAGTGGCAGGAGAGCAGACACTCCTTGGCTTTGTATACCTGTGGACAGGAGCAAATGCCAAAGAGGAAAACAAAAAAATGCTGGAATGCATATCAGTGACATTAATGAGCTAGGAGGAGGGTGCGAGATTATTATACTAGGAGACATGAACGCACACATGGAAGACATGGACGGTTACACAGACTCAACAGGCAACATGATGCTGGATATGTGTGAAAGGCACGACTTAATTGTATGCAACAGTACTGAGAAGTGTGTTAGGCACATAACATGGGAGGTAGGGAGCCTGCAGTCGACGATAGATTATGCTCCAGTGGCGCACCGACGGGGCAGGGGTTGTAACCCCCCCCCCCCTGAGGCCGAGTTAAACCCACTTTTATTCAACCCCTTTTCTTTCCTTGCGCCTTTGAGTACTTCAACTAAGATGTAAGACGTGCAATCGTCTGCACACTCGCAAAAAGCGAATTTTTTGACAATTTCCCGTGAAGAAATCTAAATTGGTGCTGTTTAGATGGTATTGGCAAACTGTCAACCCCCCCTGGCAGAGATCCTGGGTGCGCTACTGTTATGCACTAATGTCACATAGGATGCATGATAGGCTAAAGGTAATGAACATAGATGAATATGGCTCCAGAAGTCTAGGTAGTGATCACAAACTTATTAAGGTAAGTTTTAGAAGAGAAATGAATGTAGGTAGGAGACAAGATGAACAACCAGGTGGGATATTTTACTCGGAAAGGCAGCTGGAAATGGCAACCCAACAAATTTAGGAAGGAATTTCAGAGGATACAAAAACAGAATGGACATATGCAAATTTTACAGGGCTATTTGAGCTACAGCTTGCTAAGGTACGAGTAAGGCCCAAAGGGAACAGAAGACGTAAACCCAAGAGCTGGTGGGATGAGGAGGTTAAGAAGGCCATAGAGAAATGTCAGGAAGCATCCAGGGAACAAAGATATTCAAAGCAGAGGGGTGAACCAGAAGCTGATGTAGACAGAAAATGGAATAACTTCTTAAACTGTAGAAGGGAAGCATCCGATTTGATCAATGAGAAGATTAGAAGAAAGGGTACACAATGGTTGTCAGAAGTAAACAAAAGGATAGAAAAGCAGCGAAGAAATTTTCGAAACATCTCAACTCCTTGAGTAATAAGACTAGCCTAGAGCAGAGGTCTATACTTAAAGCTCAAGGTGTTCGACTGGAAGGAGATGAGGCAATGGAACATATAAGAACAATGATGACAGAAAAATTTAAAGAAAGAAACGTAGCATGTGCTCAATCTGGTGAGGATAGACTGGTTAGTGCAGTGGCTCCACTTGAACAAAGCGAGTGGGAAAGGGCAGAGAAGAGGGTTCCTAGTAGCACGTCAACAGGTCCTGATGGCATCCCAATTATTTTAATAAAGACATTGGGCCCAAAATATAAGAAAGCATTACATTAAGAGAGTCAGTGAGCAAAACAATAATGGACGGTAAAGCCCCCGTTGGGTGGAGACTGAGCAGGATTAGCATGATATATAAGGGAAAGGGGGACAAAGCCAACATAAACAACTACCGTCCCATAACAGTGACGTCAGTGGTTTACAGGTTGGTGATGCAGATTATAAAGGACAGACTGCAGGCATGGGTGGAGAGCGAGGAGGTGCTGGGGGAACTACAAAATGGGTTCCGGAAACAAAGAAGGTTAGAAGATAATCTGTTCTCATTGACGCAGTGTATTGAAATAGCAGAAAAGGAACACAGGCCCCCATGGCTCGCATTTCTGGATATCAAGGGAGCCTATGACAGTGTAATCCAAAAGGATTTGTGGGACATACTGGTCACTCTAGATGTGGGAGATGGAGTAAGTAATCTTTTAAAAGATATCTATAAAAGTAACAAGGTGCTTATAAAATGAGAAAACAAGGTATCTGGGCCTATAGAGATACAGCAGGGGCTTAGGCAGGGGTGCCCTCTGTCACCTCTGTTCATGCTGTATTTACAAGGATTAGAGAAAAAATTAGAGGAGCGGACTTGGCTTCAACCTTTCCTTTTTCAAGCAAGGAGAATGGATTAAACAGTCATTACCAGGACTGATGTACGTGGATGACATTGTACTTATGGCTGACAGCAAGGAAGACTTGCAGAGATTAATGGTTATCTGTGGTAATGAGAGAGATAGCTTAGGTTTGAAGTTTAGTAAAGAAAAATCGGCAGTCATGATTTTTAATGATAATCATGGGAGTGAGCATACGATACAGGAGGTTACGCTGGAGGTGGTAGATAAGTACAAATATCTTGGAGTGTGGATAAACAATGGGGCTGAGTACCCAACGGAACATGAAAAATATATAACGGCTAAAGGTAGCAGAAATGCAGCTGTGATGAAAAATAGGGCACTGTGGAATTACAATGGGTACTAAGTGGAACGTGAGAGGAATTTGGAAAGGGGTGATGGTCCGTAGTTTGACTTTCGGCAATGCAGTCCTGTGCATGAGATCAAAGGTTCGAGCAAGGTTGGAAGTTAAGCAGCAAGGGGTAGGTAGGCTTGCTTTGGGAGCACACGGAAATACACCAAATCAGGAGGTACAGGGTGACATGGGATGGACGTCATTTGAGGGCAGGGAAGCTAGCAGCAAGATAGAATTTGAGGAGCGATTGAGAGCTAGAAATGGCAGAAAAGCGGTGGGCAAGGAGAGTTTTCAGTTATTTGTACATGAGGAATGTTGACACAAAATGGAGGAAGCTGACTAGAAAATTGTCAATCAAATATTTGGACTGCAGGATGGGTGCAAACCAGGAAACAGCAATTAAGAAAAAGGTTAAAGAAACAGAGGGGGGTCTGTGGAAAACAGGGATGCAGACGAAATCAGCCCTGGTAACATACAGAACTTTCAAGCATGAAATTGCCAAAGAAAATATCTATGATAATTCTAGAGTAAGCTCTTTGTTGTTTGAAGGCAGGACGGGAGTATTGCGGACTAGATGTACCGAGTCAAGTACCAAGGTATAGACACGTTGTGCGGTGCATGTGGAGAGGAAGAGGAAACGGCTGAACACCTCATAGTTTTCTGTAAAGGGGTTAACCCTACAGTGCAAAGCAACGGGGCTGATTTTTATTGTGATAGCAATTATATGGACACTTCTACCGGATTTCTGCCGTCGCCGTGAGGTTCCGTATAGATTCCAAGGGCGATAAAATCGTCGCCGCGCGCCGTATGCGCGAGCGAAAGCGCGCTTGGGACGCGCGCTATCACGGAGGGCGAACTCCAACGCGCGCTATCACGGAGAGCAAACGCACGGCGGAAAGCAAACGTGACCGTCCCGCGAAAGGCCGTTGGGGTATGGGAGAGAGGGAGGCGGGGCGGCGCTGTGCCCCGGCGCCAAATAAAGCGCCAAAGGCGTATCTTGCCACTCAATCTCCCACGCGAAAGCAAGAAACGGGAAGAGGGGGAGGAGGGGGGGGGGGGGGCAGCTTCTCTTCTGCCAACAACTTCTCTGCTCGGCGGTCGCCCGCACCGTCTCTTATCTCCACACGGCTCTGACCTTTGTATGCGCTGTGCATTCGACGCTCAGTTTCCGTTGAAGCGATAGACCGCGCGAACTTGCGCTTGCTGCCAGCGTTTTGACAGTCGTTGGCTGCGGTCATTCAGTGTGATCTATTCATGTTTGCTTGTGCGCGCTGACACCGATTGTTAATTCAGTTAGTAAGCCAATGTGTCCAAGTTTATGCAGCCGATAAAACTACTATCCCTACTCCGAATAGCGCTCTACTAATTTGCTATCGCAATCGATGCTTCGCCTTTCGGGCGAAACTGCGACATTTTTTTCAAAGCATTGGGGTTTAGGGACAGTGAAGGCAAAATAGACTTTAAGCGGGTAGAAATAACCAAACGGAGGTTATCTGATTGGTGGTCAAGGCAGGGGTGAAATTTCATCCACCACAAAGCGCAAAATATGTTAATAGGCACGGCTAGGTGGCGTATGCCACCGCCCGATTTAAAGGGTTCAGCCTCATCCATCCATCCATCCATCCATCCTAAACGGTGCTCCTTTGTGACGACACCTAGGCCGGTATTTTGTAGCGATTCCTTTAAAGTAATAATCCTTTTCGCGCTTATCGCGCTTTGTCAGTGGTCAGAGCGACGGACCGCTCGCGTTATCAACGTTGATATCGTGAGCGGACCGTCGCTCTGACCACTGACAAAGCGCGATAAGCGCGAAAAGGCATTATTACTTTAAAGGCATCGCTACAAAATAGCGGCCCTATATCGTTTGAAAGAGCGGCTTATCTTCATTTCCCCGCCTCGACCAATTGTTATCGACTGACACCGTTCGCCATAGAGTTAATATAACTATGCTGTCCGCGCTGTCCGCACCCTGGCCGCCTCTCAGAGGAATCCCAAAGCGCGATTTCAGTTGTCAACAAAAGCACGTGACCCGCAGCGCGCCGGCTAGACTGGCGTCATCTGCATCTCCGCGGCTGCTTCGTTATTGCCGAGCCAACGCCTCCTATAAAGTCTTTATAGGAGGCGTTGGCCAAGCCCGCTGACGCTTTTGTGTGTGTGTGTGTGTGTGTGTGTGTGTTTGTGTGCCGACGACCATGTCGACACGATCAACGATCTCCGAAGTTCGCTACGAAGTACAGATATGGAAAGAAAAGGCAGAGAAAGATGGAGTTCAACTTCAGAAGCGCGCTGCACCGTTACTTTACGACGACATCGAGAACGTCCCGCTCCCGGAGTCCAGCGACGCCGAAAGCCGCAAACTGTAAGCCTAGCTTCCGTTAGCGCTGCCAACAGCAGCCGCGTGTCATCGACGGTTCTGCATGACAGTGCTATGCTGCAGCCAGACGATTTGCAGCGCATTCACAAAGAACCGGAAGAAAAAGTCCAAGCGCTAGCTATTCAACTCCTGCAGCTGAGCGGAAAGTGGACCTTTTGGATCGCGCTGACGACGCTGCTGCCGGGACAAACGGGCTTCCTACGAGCTTCATCATCGCGAGTTTGGACTCTCTGAATGCGTCGTTGGTATGTGTGAAGCGTACGATGTGTGGTGCTAGCGTCACAGTGCGTAAAGGTGAGCGGGATTATGGACTTGCTGTGGCTGCCTAGTGCCCAAAACTGCGGCGATGTTGCGGAGTGGTGGAGTTCACCGCGTGTAAGCGACGAACCAAACGTCAAACCTTTCGTCGTGAACATTCTCGCTGCGCGGGCAATGCAAAGAACTGGCAATCGCCAAACCGCCCTAAACAATATTTTCGCGGCGATGAACGTCTCGCACCGAGGCATGCACAGCAAAACATGGCAGTGGCATCGAAAAACGAAGTTCGCACCCGCGGCAACCGAAGCTGCCGAAAAGTTGATCGGGACGTGTGCGCGAATCAGTGCGTGATTTATACGGTCAGTTGAAGGTACACCCGGCGACAAAATAAGCCGGGACATGAAGTCTGAGAAAAGGCTGAATATATCCGCAGCCTCACAATGTAGCCTGGTATTTGCATTTTGGGCTTCGACTAGAATATGCTAACAATATTGTCGTATACAGTTTTACTTGCTACTGCTACAGGCTACGAAGATATTCAGCTTTTTCTCAGACTTCATGTCCCGGCTTATTTTGTCGCCGGGTGTACACAACGGAGATAACATTGCCGTGTCGACAACGGCTCGTGGATGACACGTGGCCACTCTTCCCATATCAGCGTAGGCACGGTGATTGAGCTGTTCACAAGATTCGTCCCCAATTTTTTATTTCTCGTAAATTTTTGTGCAGGGTGCAGAACGAGCACTAAAAGATGACGACCCGACCTACCAGGCTTGGAAGGCGGATCATGTGTGCCAGAAAAAACGCCAGTAAAAAATCTGATGAAAAGTTGAAGCTGCACCAATCATTTTTCAAAGCTTACTCCAAAAGCACAAGATGCGGTACATGACTCTACTTCAATATGGTGACACCTGCACCTTCCTTGCCCTACAAGAAGCCAGAGGGCATGGATACTGTGGGCTGTGGTGCACACAACTGCACGCTGTGGCCGCTGAGAAACTAAAGACATTTTATTACCTGGCTTTGGTTAAAACCAAGGAGGGAGGTGGTGCTGTCTAAGCCGGTGATGCAAATGATGATGCTGCTGGCCACATCTCACTTTCCTTAGTGAAAAAAAAATGACTCCATGTAGCGTGGCTTTTGGCGCTGTCTTGAGCTTCGTCTTAGTGCCTGGGGTTCGGGTCCTGTAGGTTGTGGTTTCGTCGCGGCTGTTGATGTGGGTTTGTGGGAGTGGAGATGCTCTCTGGCAACAAAGCTCTGGACCATCTTCGTTTGCTACAATTTAGTACCTGAGTGTACAGTCATCTGTGACCACGACCGCTGGGGAATACTCGGAGCGTCTGCAGACCCAGGCTGCAGATGCTCCAGGTCTCTTGTGACTTGGTTGTAGTATGTCTATTGATGCGGGCCTATCTCCTTAAGTCTTGCAGTCACCTGCTGCAAGATCGCCTCGAGTGGGTGGTGGTCACTTTCCACAGGAATGCATGGCTGTGCGAAGACGTCGGGAAAGTGGGTTCAGCCATGCACAATGGCTAACACCTCCTTTTCGATTTGTGCACACTTCTGTCAGTGAGTGGGAAGAGTAGGCCAGAGGGTGTCCGTTCTGCAGGATGACAGCTCTCACTCCATGCTGGCTAGCATCTACTTGCAGCACGAGAGGCTGCACCTTGTTGTATGCCAGGACTGGTGCCTGTGACAGGACTGTCCAAAGGCGATCAAAGCTTTGCTGCTGCGAGTCTGTCCAGACCCATGCATCATCCTTCTTCAGCAGGTCTTGCAGTGGTGTGCTATCTCTGATATGTTCGGAATAAATCTAGCAACAAAGTTCACCATTCTCAGGAACGTCTTGAGTTCCTTAGCATTCTCTGGGACTTGGACTGTGAGGATGTGTTCTGGTCTTTTTGGGTTGGTCAAGAGTCCTTTGTCGGTTAGCACGAACCCAAGGTAGCGTACCTCCGTTTTGCCGGAGTGGCGCTTAGCCAAGTTCAGCTTGAGGTTTACTTCTTGGCACCGGATATGATCCATCGTAGAATATCCCTTCCTGAAGCCAGCCTGTTCTCTTGGTTGACTGAAGTCAAGATTCTATTGGAAATTATCTTGGTGAATATTTTATACAATACGGAAAGGAAGGTAATGGGTCTATTCTTTAACGTCTCCCTTATGGATTAGTATAATGTTGGCGTTCTTCCAGCTGTCTGGTGCACTAAAAGTTGTGAGGCATTGCGTATAAAGGGCCGCAAGCTTTTTTAACATGATATCTCCTCCATCTTTGATTAAATCGATTGTTATTCCATCTTCTCTATCAGCTTTTCCTCTAGTCATGTCTTCCAAGGCCCTTCTAACTTCATCGCTAGTTATGGAAGGAGCCTCTGTATCCTGTTCATCACTACTTCTAATGAAAGTAGCTTGGCTGCTCTGGGTACTGTATACGGGTCAGTATAGAATTCTTCTGCTTTTACTATGTCATCGGAATTGCTTATGACATTACCCTGCTTATCTTTCAGTGCATACATCTTGCCTTGTCCTCTGCCAAGTTTTCTTCTCCCTGATTTTATGCTGCGCCCATATTTTACGGCTTTCTCAATCTTCCCTACATTATAATTTCGAATATCCCTTACTTTCTTCTTGATACGTTTTCACAGTTCAGCAAATTCTATCTGATCTCTTGGGTTTGACACTTTCATGCTTTGTCGTTTTGTTATTAGGTCCTTTGTTACTTGGGAGAGCTTACCTACTGGTTGCCTTGGTGCCTTACCTCCCACTTCGATTGCTGCTTCTGAGATCAGCCTAGTTACAGTTTCATTCATTGCCTCAATGTTATCTTCATCTTTCTGTTCTAAAGCTGCATATTTGTTTCCGAGCACCAGCCTGAATTGGTCTGCTTTCACCCTTATTGCGTCTAGGTTAGCCTGTTTCTTCTTGACTAATTTTACTCTATCTCTCTTCAAATTGAGAGAAATCCTTGACCTCACTAACCTATGGTCACTGCACTTTACTCTACCCAACATTTCTACATCCTGCACTATGCTGGGATCGGCAGAGAGTATGAAATCTATTTCATTCTTTGTTTCTCCATTAGGGCTTTTCCAGTTCCACTTCCTGTTGCTGTGCTTCCTGAAGAAAGTATTCATTATTCGGAGCCTATTCTTTTCCATGAATTCTACCAACGTCTCTCCTCTAGTGTTTCTAGAATTGATTCCGTAGTTGCCAATTGTTTGCTCACCAGCCTGCTTTTCCCCCACTTTTGCAGTGAAGTCGACCATGACTACAGTATACTGAGTTTGCCCCTTTCTCATTGCTAATTCTACATCTTCATAAAATTGTTATATTTCTTCATCATTGTGACTGGAGGTTGGGGCATAGGCTTCTACTACCTCCATTCTATACCTCGTATTCAGCTTTATTACGACGACTACTACCATCTCATTAATGCTGTAGAATTTATCAATGTTGCCCGCTATGTTCTTATGTGCTAGAAATCCTACCTTGAATTCTCTCTTATTTGGAAGACCTCGGTAGCAGAGGACGTGGCCGATAGTCAGCACTGTCAGTTCTTCTAACATCACTAAGGCCAATAATATCCCAGGCAATGCCTGATAATTTCTCAAATAGCCCTGTTAAGCTAACCTCACTCGAAAGGGTGTGCGTGTTGAACGTTGCCAGGTTCAGGTTCCAATGGCGGCCTGTCCGGATCTTCTATTCTTAGCAGCCTCTGCTGTGTCGCAGGTTCACAGGTCTGACTGCCGTCTTGGTCAGGTGCTGCGTCGCAGGTTCGCGGGTCTGACTGCCGCCTTGGTCAGGTTCTGCGCAGCCACTGGGGACTCGGGGCCATGGGTTAATTGCAGGAGTCATGAGGGAGTTAGTGGCCGAATACTGCACCAGGGAGGCCAATTACTGTTCTGGTGAGGGAGTGGCTTTGTTGAAGGTTAGTGGGCTTCCTAATTTAGTTGCACCTGGACTAGTGTAGCCCCACTAGCTCTCAGCCTAACGTTAAGAGACAAGAAGAGAGTGGTGTGGATCAGAGAGCAAACAGGGATAGCTGATATTCTGGTTGACATTAAGAGGAAAAAATGGAGCTGGGCAGGTCATGTAAATGCGTAGGATGGATAACCGGTGGACAATTAGAGTTACAGAATTGATACCAAGAGAAGGGAAGCGCAGTCGAGGACGGCAGAAAACTATGTGGGGTGATGAAGTTAGGAAATTTGCAGGTGCAAGTTGGAATCAGCTAGCACAAGACAGGGGTAATTGGAGATTACAGGGAGCAGCCTTCGTCCTGCAGTGGACATAAATATAGGCTGAGGATGACGGTGATGTTTGTCACATTGTCCTCAAGCTTTGGCATGTGGTAGTGCTCTCTTTTGAGTGCTTTTGTCAGGTCACCAGGATCCAAGCATATCCTTTTCTTTTCTTTCTTGACCACCACAACTGTCTGACTGTCCCATTCAGTCAGTTCAGTAACAGGTTTTAGCACTCCATTTGCTTCTCTATTGCTTCCATTCGGCCGAGTTCAGCCTTGACCTTGTCACGAAGAGCCAGTGCAATGCTGCGGGTGGGCTTGACTACACCTTGAGATCCGTGGTGCATGTTCATGTGGTACCCTACCCACGTAGCTTGCCTAGGCCTTTGAAAGTCGCTTCAAATAGTTGTGCCCCTTCATAAAGTTGTCCTTCTTCGGTCACTGTGGCCACAAGTTGGATGAGGCCTAGTTCCTGAGTCAGTTCACTGCAGAGGGTTGCTTGCACTGGTTCTTGTACAATGAAAAACTGTGCCTGAGCAGCTGCGTGTTTGCTGGGCACTTGTGGAGTAACTTTCCCGGCTGCTTTCTTTCCATGTTCGAAGACTGCGTTCTGTAGTGCGTTGCTTGGTTCCAGTTCTTTGCGTGCTATTGCCTTCAATTCCTTGAGCGAAATCACTGAACAGTTTGCTCCTGTATTTAAGTTGCAGACCGCTGGCTTGCCCTCAATCTTTATCTCGACTTTCCAAACTCCACCCTTTTGCGTGTGGCTCGGCGAGATGGCATGCAGAAAGTAGTTTTCTCCTCAGTTCCAGGCTGTCAACTTTCCGGGTCCTCGTCTGTACTACGCTTCTCTTGTTTGGTTTCTTTGACCAGCAGACACTCGCAATGCGTTCGAGTTTTCCACACTGCTTGCATTTCTTGCCTTCTGCGGGGCAGGCTTGGTTCTTATGATATGTGTAACCTAACTTTGCGCATTCTTTGTGCTTTTGTACGAGGTTTACCTCTTCATCAGGGCCGTCCTAGTGTTTGTCGGCGTTGCCGTGGCTTCCTTGGGTCGTTTTCTGTATCTCTTCTACTTGCTTTTCTCTCGCTTGTGACAAATTTCCATGAGCTTGTAGAAATCCGGGCTTTTATTGATCGGATGGTCTTGCAACCACTTGTCCTTTATGCCTAGGATGATGTGGCTCTTTAACATCCTCTCTTCGAGCTTCCTGTACTCACAGTTTTGAATCAGCATACGAAGTTATGTCAGCCATTCATGAAAGCGTTCTCCTGGCTTTTGATCTCGTGCCGAAAATGAAGGCGAGGTAAGTGATGTTATCGACAGGCCTGCCGTGTTCTTCAAATTTCTCGAACAGCTTGTCTACATCATAGCGATTCGCTTCTGTTTCAAAGTTAAACATGTGGTATACTGATCCTCCATGAATCTTTGCCGATTAGGACCAAGAACATTGCTGCTTGAACTTCTTTAGGCTTACCTGCAAGCCCGGTCGCAGTCTCGTAGAGCTTGTACTCGCTCGCCCGAAGTTTCCATGCTACCCAAAGCTCTTGTATCATATCCAGTGGCTTCAGGGCTGGCAGCAGGGATCTCACGTTTCCCGCTGTTGCTGTGGTTGGCGTAGCCACTTGTAGTGGCAGGTTTGCATGGGTGCATTTCTGTCCCGCGAAGGCTGATTGTTAGGCCTTTGCTAGTAAGCCTACTTCGTCGAGGCCTAAGTCTTCTGACACCATATGTACCGTGGTGCACACACCTGCACGCTGTGGCCACTGAAAAACGGACATTTTATTGGGGCGCTTTGCTTACAACCAAGGAGGGAGGCGGCACTGGTTATGCCAGGGATGCATATGATGGTGCATGCTTGCCACAGATACATAGCTGTAGGAAAACAACGTTTTGTGAATAATGTTTACAAGAGAATGGGCACTGTGCTGTGCACCCTTATTGAATCGGAGCAGAAGTGCTCTGGAATTGGCAGCCTTGGAGGCAAGGCTGCCTGCTTACTGGTGACCTAAATACTAAGCTCAGTAATTATTATCATTGGGCCTTGAAATCGCACAAAGGTGATGTAAAGGCGATGCATAGGGAAGTCATGGCCACGTATCACCACATTACTTCGAATGATGTGACGTCGAATCACTCTCTCTGTCCAGAAGGCCCAGAATTATTCCGTCGACAAATTGCCACAAAGGTCAAAGGGGAGCCTGCTCCGAAGCACTGCCCCAATCTGCCACCCCATGTATGTCAGGCGCTTCTTCCCGTGTATAAGCGCTTGTCTGATGAAGCACTTCTTGAGCGATGCCAGTGAAGAAAGACACAAAACAACAACGAAAGTCTCCACTCTATGACATGGGTGCTTGTGACAAAGGAACAGCATGCATCACTGTTCACTGTGCTAGCAGATGTGGCTGAATCTGTAACGAAGTTTAGTGCTGGGAATGAGAAAGCCTCAGCAGCCATACTCAAAAGAATTGTTGCAGAATCCTGGCCACACCAAGCGCATGGCAGTGCAAAGATCGCCGCGAGCTCCACCATGTGCACACAAGCGTGCATCTGCTGAAAACTTGCAGCGGGTGCTGGGAGACAGCATCACCAGAATGACTGCAACCAGGCAGACTGTACTCCTGGAGGCCATGGATGCAATGGCAGTTGTAAATTTTAATATTTTGTAGTGTTCTGTATTAAAAATAAGCTTATTTATAGTTTTTATTTTTCACGTTTTCTCAATCTCATTTTTGGTGTTTTTGTAAACGTGCAGAAGCGTTATCTCAACCTTCTGGCCACATAGAGCATGTGTATAGCATGTGTATAGCTCGAAAGGCTAGGAGCGGATTTTTAAATTCTGGCTTTGGAAATTTGTAAGTTGACCACGAATTTCACCACATTATAGCCATTTCTAAACATTGAATTGTACTTTGCTACAAAATTGTTAGCACCTGCCATATAGGAAAATACTCCTGGATTTGTTTTCCTTACAGTTTGTAGTATAAAGCCATACATCAAAATTAACTTGCTGGTTGGTAGTGTCGTTGCTATTGTGCAAATGAACAACACCTAATGATTTTAATTATCTCTGGAACTGCTGGCCACATGGAAAATTTAATCACATTTTTGAAACTAACATGAGAAACTTAGTCAAGGTGAGAATTTTTATTAAATCTTGACTAAAAATCAACAATTCAAGAACCCACTTCCCTCTTCAGGGAACACAGGCACTGACCTCCTAGTAAAGTTTACTGTGCAGGGGCGAAACATGTAGCACAGCTGTATAGTGCTAGACAATATGGTTGACTCGGGACATACTGCAGAAATGGCACATGCATTTGTGTCGGGGGTGCAGTAATGAAACGTGCTGTGGCAGTGTTGCAAGTGATGCGAAACTGCAGTGCAATGCCAGGAACTTCATTCTGTTTATACATGTGTACTTCATCACTTGCTAGTCTACAGGTATGTCCAACTGACCTGTATTTTCAACCAAGCGACAGCAGTATACATTTGGATGTATTGTGTATCACATTACGTTATTCCCTAACCAAAAAAGGTTTCCTGCATTACATCATGGCAAGGTGTCTGTAGCTCGGAAGTTTTGTACAAATCAGAAAGTGAAGTAAATCGTAATTGAATTAAATTTGGACAATAGTGACATAAATGAGCTTTTATGTCCTGGCTGCAAGCTAGATAGCAGTTTATTTTTATTCATGAACCGTTTTTCTCTGAAGGTGCGAAAGATGGATTTAATAGATGTCGTGTTCAGTTAGAGTAATAGAGGCATCACCAGTACTCGCCAATCTCACTTTTGATGCACTGAGTGCTGGCATTGAGACAGTGGATGTTTGAAATGGGATCCAATGTGGTCAAGACTGAATGTGTAGTGAACTTAATGTTCAAAACATTGATTATTTCGTACAGAAAAAAGCTATTTGTTTTATCGAGTAGGCCTGGCATGAGTCACTGAATAATTGTTTGTAATAGATATATGAGATTGTAATATATTGTGAAGCAAAAAATTGTGCCCCGACCTCAATACGTCTGTCAATACAAAATAAAAAAATCATTGTGTGGGTGTAACTGTTGGTGTTTATGCTGGCTCTGACCGTGATCCTTTTTCTGTTACAGATGTGTCCATGTGTTGCCTGAAAAAGCATCGGAACGAGTTGGTATTGCTTGGGCTTCAACTGTAAACCAGCTCGTCAGATTTTCAAACAGAATCCACATTTTTTCTTCGCTATATGACACAGCAGTTTAAACTACAATTGATTTATCATTGTGGTGGGAATATGACTGTTTATTGGTTGCCACCTATGCTTCTCTTATCTTGGACGAGTTTAATGGCAAATTCATTTGCCACCCCGTCATTTTACTAAAATGCAAAAAAAAAAAACAGGGGCGGGGGGTTATTGCACTTGCTGATATGCAATCATCTGGATAAAAAAAAATACACAGCAATGTACAAGCAGAGAATGTAATATATAGTGCAGAATATTGACTGTCTTCATATATATCTGCAGTAGCACGGGTGTGTGTGTGTGTGTGGGGTGGGCGGTTGTTTCATATTGCTCTTGCTTAAGCAATGAAAAAAAGATCAAGTGTTTACAATGCATTGTACGAGAGAAAGAATCCCTTGTTTACTGATCAAAGATGGGGCTGTTGCACCACCTGCAAATATGGTGTGAATGTAACAGTGGCGCACTGACGGGGGGGTTCGGAGGTTGTAACCCCCCACCCTGAGGGCAAGTTAACCCTCCCCCCTTTTGTTTAACCCCTTTTCTTTCCTTGCGCCTTTGAATACTGCAACGAAGAAGTAAGACCCGCAATCATCTGCACACTCGCAAGCTTCCGCAAAAAGCGCATATTTTGATAATTTCCCGTGAAGAAATTGAAATTAGTGCTGTTTAGATGGTATTGGCAAACTAAGGCAAACTGTCAACCCCCTTCCCCCCCCTGGCAGAGATCCTGGGTGCGCTACTGGAATGTAATCATAATGCTGTGTTTGTTCTTTATGTAGTTTCGAATATTTATCATTTCATATTTATTTATTTCGATTATAATATTTCATTTCATTTGCTTCATGTGGTCTAACATCAATCGATCCTTTTGTTGTGCTGTGTTGTATAAATCCTTCTGTAATACAGTGTTACCTACAAATGTAATTTGACTATTTTACCCTTTGTTGAGTGTTGCCTACAGGCAACTTGCCGAGAAATGTTTTCTTTTCTTGCCGAGTTTTGGTTCTAAGTACAAAGTTTCTAGCTAAATGTCCTCGGCCAACTCTGAATAACAGGCAAGCAAGCGTCATTTGTTGGTATAAAGCAGGAGCACAGGACGCAGAAGAAGTTTTGCACCTGACTCACTTTCTTTGAAGAGTATGCTCGGAGGAGACATACCGAAGCAAGATCTCCGGCAGCAATGGTTCCTCATACATGGTGTAAAGGAAATAAAATGTACCCCTATGGTTCACATATGAAGAGAACTGTCTGTACAATTTCCAAATGGAGCCATATGCTTGGGGTGAAGCCCACTTCCAGTTTCTTGCCTTGTGTTTCCCCCTTACTGTTAATAATTGTATACAGAAATGTATACAGATAAATTGTGAGAGACCTGTACTGCATCAGTGCAATCTTGTCATGAGACAAATATTTGGGTTGCCAGGCCAAGGTTATCAAGTGTCTTGCCTTCAAGTGTGGCAACACTTTTGATAGCCAGATGTAGCACTTTGGTTGCAATAAATATATGACGCATTGCTACCTTGATTTCATGTGCTCCCTTTGACTTTGCAGATTCCTTGCCGTCGCGATACCCGGAGCAGTACCTTACACTCGTGTCCGTATGTGACAAGCTGCATTCCTGCCTGCAGTGCACTTACAAGACGGAGCAGAAGAAGCACATGATCCAACACCTGCGCACTCACATGGCAGAGCGCCCCTACCAGTGCCACCTGTGCCCGGAAACATTTGCGCAGCGTCACAGCCTGACATGCCATCTTCGCGGCCACACAGGAGAGCGTCCTTACCGGTGCCACCTGTGCCCGGAAGCGTTCACTCAGAATCACAGCCTGACACGCCATCTGCAAACCCACACCGGAAAGCGTGCCTTTCCTTGCATCCACTGTGGTGCATCCTTTTCGCGGAGAGACAACCTCTATCGCCATATGTCCTCTCACTCGGAGGTGAAGCCCTAAAGGTCAGGAGCTTGAAGTTGTGTTGTATACCAACCGATTGATCTATTTCTTTTTTTTATATGGCAGAAGAAGTAGTTTAATGATTGGAAAATGTAGCGAGGTCAGCCAGAAAATGGAGCATCTGGCTTATTTATAAACTGTGTTGAAAGATTTCCGGCTTTCTCAACCGCAGGGTTTTTCTTGTAATATTACCTAAAGGAAATTTTACCATGCCATATATGACATGTCACTTCCCCTATCCCAGCATATGGAAATTTCATCTTAATTGTGGATTGGAACTATGGTGGTGACTGTGTAAATATGTTTCTTGAAATTACTCGTAAGATAAGAATTGAGCAAAGAAAACAGGAACACACAATTGAGACAGGGCACAATGGTACATGCCAAATTTCTTGTCTTTCGCACAAGTTTAGCAACACAGTTTTGGTGGAGTTCACATTTGACATAACTGTGCCTCCTAGTTCAAATCTCTAGTAACAACTTTTTATTTATTAATACAACCAGACTACCATGATACACAGTTTTAATACAGACAAAAATATTGTGCCAGCTTGAATGTTCTCGAACAGTTCACAAGCAGAAATGCATATGTAAGCAGAGTTGGTTCTCGAGCTCTATATGTCCAGCGTCAGGCTTGTGGTTGAGCATCAGCAAACCCCATAACACTGGTCAGCATTTGCACACCAAGGCAACAACTTAAGAAAGTGAGCACCGCATCTTTTCGGAAGCCATCCGTGATATCTGGCGATGTCATGTCTGGAAACCGAGTAGAGCTGTATTGTTGTATTGAAATGGTCTTGTTGGTGTTGCGTCTGGCGGGAATTGGCTGCCGAGATGTCCAGACATGCGGACTGGTAAATAAGTTGTGCGTGGGCATTCGTGAGACATGTCTTGCATGAATTGATGACAGTATGACATCTCGTGCAGATTTACTGAAGATTGCACAAAGGTTCTCATCACGTAACATATCACAGCTTTTGGGCCGGAACTGCAAGTTACGCAGTACTGTGAGATTAGCACTGCACTGTGGCTATTCTATTATTGGCTTGAAAGTAAATACATATACAGTCGCCAACCGATATTCCGGACCGTTCGAGAATCAAAATATTGTCCGAAAAACTCGTTCACCCAAAAAAGTAAAATTTATTAGCCTTAGAGTGGCATAAAAAATGTCTAATAATGCCCTGGCACATACTGCGCTTGGAGACGATCAGATTCTCTTGGATTTGCACAAGACTGACGTCTTCTCCGTACAAACCTCGTTAATACGTACCCGCTTAATGTGTAAGTCCGGTTTAAACGTAGTCGCGAAGATTCCCCCACCCGGTCCCCATTGAACCCCATGTATTGGCTGACCGCTTAAGCCGTAGTCGCTTGTTGCATTACATACGGTTAGTACGTACCATTTTCTTTGTTTTTATATGTTCACGGGCAGAAAATCGCCAAAATTTCAGTGGCGACGACAGGAGTTGCCGATCGAAGCGCGCAAGAGCATGGCCTTCGAGATTGGTAAACTACAATTGTCAGCGTAGTGACGTCACAACATGGCCACGTCGACGTATTTTTTGTTCGTACGGTTGTTGCCGATCAAAGGGCGCAAAAGCGTGGCCTTCGAGATTAGCTTCTGGTAGCCCGCAGGAGCTGAGGGTAGGGGAATTCGCTGTCACTTTGGAATCCAATCCAAGCATCGTAACGGCTCAAACGCCACGTTTCTTTATTCTTTTCTTTCATTCTCCCGTGTCCACCAGTGCTAACGGCAGTGGTAATGTGTTTTTGCGTAGTGTTGTGTGCTCTTACAACGTTCTTTTGCGCGGCGTTTCCTTCTTTTTTTTTTGCATTGTTTGGTGCGCGTATTGTGCGATTTAATTTGCACATGAAGACTGTTATGCCGTATCACGTTTTGAGTGTAAAGGAAAAACTGGAAATCATTCTCACCATTGAAAATGGAGCGAAGAAATCTGCGGTAGCCCGTGAGAAGAACTTGCCTCTGACGACTGTGTGCGGAATATGGAACGCTCGCGAAAAGTTGCGGGGCGGCTCAGGCAGCAATCTGAAGAGGTGCCGCATCAGAGACTCTGCTTTTCCCGAAGTAGAAAAGGCCCTGCTGCTTTGGTTGAAGAAGGCGCGTAGCATGAACCTGCCAGTCAGTGGACCCCTTCTGGCTGAGAAAGCGCTAACTTTCGCAGCTCAGCTGAATTCACGGAGGAAGATTATTTAGGAGTAGAAACTCCCGTCAGCGCGGGCGCTCGCGTGCGACCAGATAACGTCACATTATTATGCGCCGACGGGGGCGCATGCAGTGGCGGCGCCTTGCGGCACGTCATGCAAGCAGCAGCGAAAAAAAAAAAGAGCAGCAGCCCGGCGGATCGGTGGTGCCGCTCGGGCGCGTTCTCTTCGGCGGCGCCCGCGTCTCCCGCGCTCAAAGTAGACGACACAGGCGTTCGGCGTTCGCTTCAGCGTGCACGCCGTAGCGTTGTTTTTGTGGGCCTTTAAGTCAAACAGTAACTGTTCTTGTCGGTGTCTGTTCGAGGGCCGTAATACTAACAGCGCTGATACGTGCAGTGTACCCTTGTTCGGAAATTTCTAGCCTAAGATGGAATGCAGGTGGAATGCGTGAGTGCCCTCAGTAGAAGTTGTGAGGCGCGCGCCCAAACGGGAGCAACGCGCGCGGCCGCGAACGAGAGAAACACATGTGACCGGTTGCCTTGGCAACCAAGACGGCGGTAATTTCTTTCTCAGTCGCCAGGTGCCGCCAGCATGATAGTGGCTCCGCGGGCTTGTGACATTATCTGGTCGCCGCAACTGGCGGAGTTTCCACTCCTAAAGGTTTCTTGCTCCGTGGCTGAATTGCACCGGTTTTGCCTGCAGCAACGGCTGGTTGTCGAGATTTAAAGCTCGCTACAGCATAGTGGGGAAAGCTGTTTGCGGTGAGGCTGCTGCAGCGGACAAAGAATGCGCTGATGAGTGGCAGCACAACGAATTGCAGGAAGCCTTGGCAGCCTACGATGCCGCCGACATTTTCAATTTTGATGAGTCGGCACTTTTCTACTGCCTGCTTCCGGACAGGACATTGGCATTTAAGAATGAAAAGTGCACCGGCGGGAAACATGCCAAAAATCGGGTATCGGTCGCTTTCGGCGTCAACATGACCGGTAGTGAGAAGCTGCCACTGATGGTGATCGGCAGGTACGGAAAACCGCGTTGCTTCAAAGGCGCCCGTTTGCCATCCGATGTCATTTACAAGCACAACAAAAAGGCGTGGATGACTGCTCAGCTGTTCGAGGAGTATGTGCGCCAGCTGGACCGCCGTTTTGCTGCCAAGAAAAGGAATGTCCTGATCGTTCTCGACAATGCGTCGGCGCATGTCGATTTGGACAACCTGACGGCAATTAAGCTGCTCTTTTGCCCCCGAACACGACAGCGCTCGCCCAGCCCCTCGATCAGGGCATCATCCGCTCAGTGAAGCAGACGTACCGCAAAAATCTGCTACGGAGGATGTTGCTCGTTATGGATAGCGGCAAAACGTACACCATAGACCTACTGGGCGCTGTACACCTACTCGCACACTCATGGAGGGAGGTCCAGCCGGCAACAATACAGAATTGTTTCGCGCGAGCGCAATTCAAAATACTTGAAGGCGACGACGACGCGGACGGTGAAGACGCCGAGGACTGCGAGAACCTTTTGGTTGAAGTGCTCGAGCGGCAAGGTGCAGCAGATGAGGAGGTGAACTTCGGCACCTTCCGAGATGTCGACGGCGACGTGACCACCTCCCCGGACTTTTCAGACAGCGACATTGTTGCTGCCGTCGCACCTCGTCCAGCTTCAAGCGAAAGTGAGGAGGACAGCGATGTCGAAGTGGACGACGGCCCTTCACTATCCGACGCGGCGCGTGCTGTGGCAGTGATGAGAGCGTTCGCAGAGAAGCAAGGCCTAATGGACAAACTGGCTGCTGGACTTGCTGACTTCGAAGATGCCGTCGTCGCGGCGAGGCCACCACGGCGGCAAGTGAAAATAACTGACTTTTTGCTGCCTGCCAGTGAATAAAGCTAGCGTGCCTGTGTGTGCGTGAGAGTGTGTTTGTGGGGATCGTGGCGTTCTTTTCTGGCTGGTAAGTAGCCGCTAAACCGGCACTGACGGTTAATTCGTACATCGCTTAGTGCGTACCCAAACGTCATTCCCGGCCAACTACGTATTAACGAGGTTTGACTGTATACAGTAGACTAGAGCATCACCGCGTTGGCAATCTCCGTTGGCGGAGATCGCCATGGAGATCGAAGAAACGAGCCCCGGTACTTCGCACTACTTGGCTCTTGCGATGGTCCAGGAGTTGTCGCCGATCACACAAATGCGAAGCTGCACAAACACACAAAAATGAGATGTCTCTGAGAAACACCTGCTCTGTGGGCACACAACGTTAAAATAGCAAAAAAATAAAAACTGATCCCGCATGAAGTGATTATGACGATAGTTAAAAAAAAGAGGAAAAAAATAACAGTAAAAGTGCCGCACCCTGGAGTGTTTTTTCAGCCACTGGAAGCTAAGGCAGTGGAAAATCCAACATGGCGGCCTTTAAGATCGGGTAGTGTGGCTTGGAACAAGCAGTTCAGTCCGGAAAATCAAACTTTGGGCCTACATTCATCTGAAAAATTGTTCACAAAAATGCATTAGCTCTATGGGAACCCTGACGGTGCATTTATGAAGTCTGGAATATCCAACAAGTCCAAATTTTCATCGGTGACTATGTATTTTTTTCTCCGCCATACATCACAGAACCTTGTCAAGGAACGAAATTTATCAAAGCACCTAGAGCCAATTTCATTCCTTTACTGCGGAATTCAGGTAAATTAATATGTTATTTAGCTCCTCTATAACAGTATAATATACCATGCTTATTCATGTATCACTCAGGCCTTCTCAGAAAAGATAAATTTTAGCAGGACATATCTTTAAGTGAGTGTCGACCCTAATGCTATTAGCATTAATGTAGTGTAGCGACACTGTATTGCCACTGCGAGTATGCGTCATGTTTGAGGCATGAAAATGCAGCCAGGCTCTCTTCTCGCGCATCCCTCTATGCTCACTGCACAATCTAGTGGTGCCACAGTGAAGTTTGTTCATGACGCATATCTGAATATACAGTCAACGATTGATTTTCCGAATGCCCGATTTTTCGGACATGCCCGGTAATTCGGATGCCTTCACGGCAGTCAGTGTATTGACCCTTTTCACGGCGATCCTGTGGGCACTGCCATGTTTGATCATGTAGTGATGCGTCCATTGCTTGCCTCAGCTGCCTCCATGTTTACAATGGATGTACATGATGCCCGGTGTGACTCAGGAAACCTCTGTGTCGAAAGATATCGTAGACGCTGACTGGATGGACGACACAAAGCTTTGGCCACAGCTTCAGAGAACATGCAAAAGCACTTTCGGAGCTCATTAAGCCTTGCCCATATCAGGTTGTCAGGGTCAGTGTGTATTGCTCTTCATTCTTTATTTGGCAAATACTTTGAAGCGGCGGCTTGTCACGTTTCCGACTCGGTGAAGTTCGTCGGTGCGGTCATTATCCGATTATTTTCTGCATTATCACTCGCAGGTTTGCTCAGTTGAAATAGATTTGTTCTTGCAGCACACACGGCTTGGAAAGTAGCTGTTCTGTACTTTGTAATAGCTGGTAGCAAAGATGTAACTCGCTACTCCTGTGGTCCGTCACGAAACATTCAGCTTCGACCATTCATGTGCTGTCGGTGTAGTCGCTGTCACCCATGCTTTGGCGCATTGATTCAAGTGTGCGCCCATTCAGATATTCGTAATACGTTGGTGATAGTAGTGGGAGTAAGTTTGCGTGCGATTTGGGGCAGATATGTGTAGATAACATGCGCGAAACTTACTATGCCAGGAAGCAGCGCTACTCCCTTTGTCATAGTTTAACAAGTGTACTCATTCAAGCCGACGGTCTGGGGTTGAAGTCTTTTCTTTGGAGGTTGGCGATACAATGCTGGCGGATGAGTCAAATTTTTTTGGCCACGAAGAAACTCGTGCATTGAGAAGGGCTGGCAACACAGGCTTGTCCGTATGTAGCAATGGTCCGTGAACTTGGTCACACATACTCATTCCATTCTTTATTATGCCAGCCACTATTTTTGTAGCCAACTGCACACGTCTTAAATCCACTGCTCCATGTTTTGTAGCATGAATGAAGCATAGTGCGTGAGCGGAAACGCAGTTGCATTTCTGACAGCTGATCACACAGAAACGTGGCAGACGTGGTAATGGTTTCGTATTTGTGCGTTTTCACTAAGGCAATGTGAGGCGCGCTGCTGAAAGCGCCATTTCATTTTTCGAGAACAAACTGCTTCGCGAAAAGCGGCAATAAGAACGTCTGAAAATTCAGACGCAAGAATCCTTCGCCGTCCTCGATGTTCGCTACTAAGCTTCTTGCTGTCAGGTGCTGTGTTTTTAATTAAAAAATTTCGCCGCTGTTAGCACCGGCGCCAACTGCTCCTTTGTAATCCTCACCATTGGCCTCGAAGCCCAGAAAGCACGGCACTTTGCATAATGCCGGTTCTTGAAAGTCAGCTTCGTCTCAGCACAGCACTATTACGCGGTGAAGTATATGCAAGGTATAGGGGTGAAGCATGCCATGAGTGGGAAGGGCAAATTGTCACTGGACACGGTATGTATTCCTTAATTATACACGCGTGCACCCACCCTCTCCTATCCCAACACGAGCACCGATACGCCTAATAAGTGTTCTAGCAGGCCTTCAGAAATATTTCGGACGTACCTGTGGTTATTTGTGCCCTCATGGGTAGTAAAAGGCATGCATTGACTTTTTCGGACTACCCGATTTTTCGAACGTTTTCGTGCTCCATAAGTAATCAAAATAATGGGACGTTGACTATATATGATGCAGGTTTGATTCTGCCCACCACCAAAGAATTTCTAAAGGATTTTTTTTTTTTTTTTTTTACATTTATGAGTGCGACACATTCCCACTGGCTTATACCCAGTGACCAAAGTTGGCATCAAAGAGGTAGCAAGTTGGCATCAGATACTTCGTGTCACATAATCAAAGACCCAAGTTGCTCTAACAGTTGGTTTCAAACCCGGATCCTTCATCATAGCAGCACGGTGCTCAGCCCATTATGTCAATGACTCCGGTTGGCTAGAAAATGGTTTGAGACAATGATAGCTACCAAAAGGGGCATAAAGTTTCCTAAGAATGCTAATCGAATTAAAAATTCAGAGCAGCGGCCGGAAAAAGCTGTTTTTTGATTTTTCTAGCACCCAAACTTCACGCTGGTGTTTAGGTTGTGGAAGGTGTAAAACAGATGCCGACTGGGCTCTTTACACAGGTGCAGCCAGCAGTATTGCAGCTTTAGAGCACTGTCTGAGCAATCTGGCAACTTCAAAGAGTGCAAGTGCCTGCCCGCCATGCCTCCAGAGCTGCATGCGGAAATTTATTGAAGGAGGTAACCAAGACCATAGTCAGAACAGCAACAGCTAGCAGGGCATGTCCTGCCCGACAGTATGCTGCCATAGGCATTCTGGCCATAGCCTGCTGAGCAGGAGTCTCCACAGTTACACCCATGGTCACCGCCACAGTCCTGTCTTTCCGTGTTGCCAGCATTGTAGCAGTTGGATTGCTTTTTGTTGAGAGCTTGTGTGAATGAGTCTGGGCAGCGTGCACTATTTCCTCTTTACACCACATTCTCAATAGTGTGTCATCCGGTGAGCTTCGTAATTGGAGATTTTTAAAGAACAGTATGTTGGCCCTAATGTTAGTAAATATATTAAGTGTGGGAACTTGGGCAAGTTTGTCATTTGCAGCAGAAGCAAGCACCATGCACATGACAGAGTTTTAATGTTTTACATTCTACATTGTCTTCCTTTGTTGTACTCTTTATTTATTCATTTTTATTTATGCATACATGCATACATTCATTCACATGCATGCAAACACACACACACTCTCTCTCTCTCCAGCCCGCTGGGGATATGACAGAAGTGAAGAAAAACATTAAAATATCAAATACCTTGTGCAGTGTGCTTATCCGTGCTACATGCCCTCATTCTCACCCATATACCAGGTATTTCTGTGAAGAATATCAGCAATTTTTAAAAATCCCCTGCGGCAGAAAGTAGTGAAATTCTAGACCTTGGGCTAACTACTCAAAAATGCGGACATTACTTGCATGAGAAATCAAAATGCATGATTGACTAATTAACAAAAATTCACTGATGAAGTTTTTAACCAATTGCCTTATGGCACATAGTGCAATTTAGAAATTGTCATCGGTGACACTGCAAATTACATCTACCTAAAAGATGCTAAGATTACCTATGGGTGGCACCATATTTGAGATATGTGCCACCAAACTTGTGGTAAAAATGCACTGTTGTTCCACTTACTTTTTTAACAAAACGCCGTTTGATGCATTAAACACAAGAGTAACTCTACCCTCAATGTATTTCTTCGCAATGTTCAGGAAATAGTATCTCGACATTGGTGTCATCCTGAGAATTCCTTTCACTGAGTTCGCATTGTAATCTACCTGGTTACAATTTGTAAATTGCAATATGTGCTGTAAGATTTCTGTTCTTTTATTAAATATTTCAGTGCCTGCCCACAGCTGTGAAGCCTTGTTGACAGGTAACTAGTACATACAAGAGCATGAACATAATAAAATATGAACACAGAACAGCATTACCACCAATATCGCATGCTAAAGTAAATATACAAGGCATGAGTTTCTATAAGCAAAGCAAGTAGATGTACTTGAGACATAATTAGTACAAAACTTGGAGAATTTTTTGGTAATTAGCCAGTTATGAATTTCGATTTCTTGTGCAAATAATGTCGGCCTGTGTAAGAGTCCAGCTGAGTTAGAATTGTGTTATTGGCCACTGGAGATTTCTGAAAATTTATAAATGTCTTTGCTGAAACACCCTGTATATAGGCCGGCCATTGTTGGAGGTGACACATGATATCATTGCAGCATCTGCTCGGAGCTTACATTTAGAATCCACCCCTCAATAGTTATCCCTTTTCAGTGGGTATTTACCTAATGTGTCTTGTAAACCTCTTGTTTTCAGTGGGAGTACAATGAATTATATATATGTGTAGGCTTTAATGCTATGGAGGTGTTTCTCCTAAGCAACCCTGTATATTTGCTGTGTCATTCTACAGTTATATTTGGCTAATTGTCTCAGGTATAAGTTTACCTTCTATGTTTTGTCAATATGTATTGGGTGTAGTAGCCATGCTTGCAATGTAAACATAGACTATGATTGTGTTTTGTGTACCGCTGTACCTTCAGTCCTCATGCAATCACATGGAACATTTAGAACACATTAATAGTGTCCTGCATAGTCTTATAGCTGGCCATTTGACATGATGGGCTGATATTGATCCAAAAGAATCAAATTACAGTTATATGCTCACACAAGTTCGTTATCATAAACATGCCCTAAATTGTGAAATTTAAGAAGTTAACAGCATATTTATTAGAGGTGCACAAATATCAGGTGTTTCAAACATGAATCAAATACACATATTAAGTGCAACATATCAAAGCCAATATGAAATATTCAAATGTGAACCTATATATTTACAGTGAGAATACTTATTTAACTGTAATTAGGCATTATGCACTTACTGACAAGTGCAGCTAAGCCAGCCATCAGGGACAAAGGTTCGGTTTAAACACAAAATCGATTATTGTCACTAAAAAATCTGCACAAACAACATTTCAACATCTTTGGAGCCTTGTCGTAAACAAGCTTTCCGAGAATGAATGACTGCTGTATGACTACCTTTCCAGAAATGCGAAATAAATGGTAGCCAAGTTCCTGGTTAGTAGTAGAAAAAGAAAAATACTGAGATCCAACGCACATGTTGGAATTTCTGTGAAGTGAAGCTTAAGTGAAGTGGTTGGTTAAATGCTTGACAACTAATGGCGATGCATGCATTTTTGTGGCATTCATTCTATGCAACATGAAATCTCATGGAATGTTTGTCATGTAGGCCTCTACTGCAGAACAGAAAATGAAGCTTGCATTGTCCATTTTGTTTCTGCTTTGTTTCGAAAATCTGTTGATTCACTTCTTATAAATTGCGATCCTTTGTTTAGCAGACGAAGAACAGCAACCAGACTGTAACAACCAGTTGTTTCGAAATAATGAGTTTAGAATAGTCAAAAATGCCGAATAGTTCCTTTTTGCTAGTTTTTATAAAACTTAATGTAAACTTTACACATAAAAAAAATACGAGGAGGTGAGGGGTATTACACAAGCCTCTGCTGTCTTATCAGCATAACTTTTTGTTTCATGGACTGCCCATCTTGCAAGATACATTTATAGTGGTGACTTCATGCTGAAAGTTCGCTGTTATCTTCGCAGTTTCCAGGTAGCCTGTTCAAGTGCTTCTGTGCTTTTCTAAGCCACATAAGTGCTTCTTCAGCTCATCTTCGGACACCACTGCTTCATTGCAGTTCATAGCAAAAACTGGAAGGAAGCAATTGTTTGATGTTTAATGTTTCGATTGAGGTTAGAAACAAGTGACCACTTAATACTTTCACATCGCTTGGTCACTGTAAAAGCTCCATATACTAATATGCATTGCAATCGCTTTCATAAGACTCCTGCAAGCCCATAACTACTCTGAAACACAATTTGGCTGCTCCAAATGCTACTCCAAAAATGACATGGGCCAGTCATTCATATCATTTGATATTGAACTTCATGGTGTTCAGAGGAAGTGATGCAATCCCAATCATGCGTAATCTGGCTTCAGGTATAGTCACTTTTTGTATTGTTTGTTATGTCAGAATAGGTGAATTTCGTTCTTTGAACCGCATTTGCTTTCACTTTGTGCATAAGTGATATTCAATAATTGTCATCAATGTAGTGCTGCATGGTGTACCTAGAATTACTCGTTTCTAACTATTTTTCTCATGTTTGAGAGGTCAGTAATATTTGTTATTTTAGCAAACTCGTTTCATGAACTATTGTTGTGTGAAGGTGCCATGAGTGTATCATTCTCTTGCTGTGTTTGTAACACCTATAATATGCTTCATTCCAGACTCTATTGTACACCTTTGAATCAGTACCAGAAAGGGGCCTTTATGGTTGGTTTTTATACCATCTGTCCTTTAGTGCATTTTAGTGAGCCTGTAGCTGTAAGTTACGAGTAGCTGTGATATGGCATTCAAATTACAAACGTCCATGTGCACTAATGGCGCCACATGTAATACGTACCATCCAGATACAGCACATGAAGGACCTAGGTGGGAGACATGTGTATTCTCTGTCAGGTTGCCAAAGGACAAGTCCCTGTGCATCCTGAATAAAGGTTATATTATGGTGCTCCATAATCTGTGGTCATCTTTAAGAAAGTCTTGTTGACATTTCATGAAGCCTCCTATATTTGTTGCACAAGTTCTTGATAATTTACTGCATATGAACTATTTCTTGACTGCTTCATATCACTTTTGACAATAAATTTTTTAAAAGCACGAAGTAGTCATTTTGAGCGCATTTATTAACTTTTCTTTTTACGTGTGCATTGCTTATTTAAAGACAACTTTTATGATCATATTTAGAAACTAGGTAAAAAGAAAAAGCTTTTGCTGTCATGCAAGCAAAATGTCACTGTGTTGCTGTCGTTCATTTAAGCAGAAAAAAAAAGTCTTGACTAATGAAAAGATCGGGGAAGTCGTAATAGAAATAAATTTGCATGACAGTCACACTGACGAGCATTTATGTCCTGGCTTCAAGTTAGGTTAAAGCAGCTTATTCTTTTGCAAGAGCCATTTTTCTCTTAAGGTGTGAAAGATGAATTTAACAGATGTCATGTTTAGTGACTTTAAAAACACCATTCACCAATACTCACCATTCCTTACCAATCACACTTTCCATGCACCAAGTGCTAGCAGGAACATTGGGACATTTCTCGTTTGAAAGAAGAGAGATGTGATCAATGCATAGGGTGTAGAAAAGCTAATGCTCAAAACAATGCTGCTTTCTTATTGCAAAAAAAAAGGTATTCTAGACTTGTGAATTTGGTTTGGCATGATCCAGTGGAAAATTGTTTGTAATCAATATATGAGGTTATAACATACTGTGAAGTGTAGCACCGTGCTTCCAATGTAAATATGTTTGTCGACTCAGAGGAAAAAGGTTGTGTGGGTGTGTTAGTGTTTGCGCTGGCTTTGACAATGACCTTCGTTTCATTACAGATGTATCAATGCCTCCTACAAAACACAGAAGTTGTGTTTGTTCGGACTTTGCAAGAAATCCATCTAACCAGCATCTTCTCAGAAAGCATCCGTTTGTTGGCTCTGTTACGTGACACGGCAGTTTGATGTATTTACCATTGTGATGATGATATGACTGTTTACTGACTGCCACATATGCTTCTCTTGTCTCGAACAAGTCTAATGGGAAATTCGCCTGCTGCCCCGTCATTCAACTGAAATCATAGAGAACAAAAAAGGTTTTATTTCATTGACTGATAAGTAATCATCAGGTTAAAAAAAAATTACTGCAATGTACTAGCAGAGAATTCAATGTATAATATGTGGAATGTTGCTTGTCTTCAGAGATCTGTTCGAAAGTTTGTGTGTGTGTGGCTGTGTCAGTGGCAGAAGCACTAATTGGTGAATAAGTTGCCTTCAGTATGCCGTAGTTTCATATTGTTTGTGCTGAAACAGTTAAAAAATCATCTTGGAAAATTATTATAATGCACACATAGAGAGACAGTCCTTCGTTTAATGCGCAGAAATAATGCTGTATTTTTCTCCACCAGCAAATGTGGTGCGATTCTAACCTCTGTAAATGCTGTTTTATTGTTTTTTTCTTTTTTACTTTAATATGTAATTCATTTTCTTAATAATTTTCATTCTTATTGATATTTCATTTCACGTATGCTACATGTGTTCTAACATCAGTTGATGCATTTATTGTACTAATCCTTCCATTTGAAGAAAAATACATGTAATAGTTTGATTGGTTAATAAATACATAAAGAAGTGTTGCATATACAAAGTAATTTGACTATGAAGGCCTAATATCAAAATAGCATGGAAATTTTAACCTCTGTGTATTGGCAGTAGGAGTTTCTATTTATTAAGGACAGATATTTAAGTATATAGTGATGGGAACTTGTGTGAGACATGTAATGCGTCAGTGCACTGTTTCCACAACAGTAATATCTGGTTTGGGTGATCCAGAGGTATATCACATATTTTGTGTACAAGTGTGGCAACCCTTTTTGATTGCCAGGTATAGCACTCCGGTTTCATAGAGCGTGTGAAACATTGTATTGCTTTCGCGTAATCGCTGTGACTTTGCAGGTTCCTTCACATCGGGGCCCCCGGAACGATACGAGTCGCTCGTGTCTACACAACGCCAACTGCATTCTTGCCGGCTGTGCACCTACGTGACTGAGTACAAGAGGCTCATGAATTCGCACCTGCGCACGCACGCAGGGGTGCGCCCCTACCAGTGCCATCTGTGCCCAGATGCATTTACTGATGGTTACACGCTGAAGCGGCATATGCGCTGTCACACAGGAGAACGTCCCTTTTCCTGCAAATACTGTGGCACGTCCTTTTCGCGAAAGGACCACCTTACAAGCCACATGTCCCGTCACACAGGGAAGAAGCCCTAGAGGTTAGGGATGTGCAGTTCTCTTGTGGATAAAGAGACTGATGCAATTGTCATGGCAGTAGGTGATTCCTAAACTGCATCGACAGGTTTCTGGGTCGTTCAGCCTTATAGTTTCTTGTAATCTTACCTAAAGAAAGTTTTTCACAACTGTCTATGAAAATTATTTTAAATGTGCCTTCAAGCCACTTCATAGCTGTGCCAGCATATTGAAACTTCGTCTTATCCTGAATGCGGAACAGCCGATATTGTGCTCACGACATACGGTGCCAGTGTTGCAATCGATGTGAACTAGAGTGTCTTGCCAGGAACCTTTGTACCGTTTAAACATATATATTTCAATACCCTTTAGGCCACATCCAATGGACTAACGTTTTCATCTCGGCCGCTATAAGTTTCTTTCAATTACGCTTAATATAAGAAGTTGGCAGAGAAAGCAGAAACATACATTTGAGACCAGGGCACAATCCTGATGTGTCAAATTTGCGGTCCTTTCTGCAAATTTATCAATACATTTGTGGCATACTTGAGATTTGCTATAATTGTGCTTCATAGTTAAAGTGCTTATGTTTGAATAAGTTCGTATTTATTAATACGTCTAGACTATCATCGTACACACGCTGGAGGCGGCGCACAAGAAAGCCACCGTAACTGCAGTTTATTGAAGCTGGCCTGCCATGTTGATGATGGTTCCCGGGACTGATAGTTGGATGCGACCGCTTGGGACTAGCATGTTCCTAAACTCGCGCAACATATTCGGGAGTCATCGCCTTCATCTCCAGTGCTAGCTGGAGGCTACAGTCACGCAGCCACGGGGCAGCCCCCCATGCATATAGCGTGATTTAAATCAATATAAAAGATGCTTGAAAAGAAGAAAGAGAGACTACGAGACTCTAATTGGGTGGCAGTTCTGAACGTTCATTAGGGAGTACAGGTGGTGTCTGTGCTGCGTCGAAGGGTACAAGCAGATCTGTGGTGGTCGAGGCTAAGAATCACGCATGATACTGACAGTGTGTTGCATTGATGCACAAAGTGTGGGCAGGAGGTCGAGACAGACGCCTCTGTCACAAGTTAGACACACAACTGTAGTGGACAGAGAGAAGCATTGGGATGTCAGTGGTGTAAGCTGTAGAAGGGACATGACACATCTGTCAAGGAAGGGGCAAACAGGAACCAAGTCTGGTACCGTGAATGAGGCACATTGTCTTCTGCATTGACAGTATCGTCTTCCAAAGTTGACATCTGCGTGCCAAGTATAGCGCATCTTTGCAAGCAGAGTTGCAGTAACCGTCAAAATGGTACATCAATGGTAAATCGATGGTAAACAGAACAAAAGTGTGTTGTTGTGTAACAAATACAACAATTGTCTGCTTTCAGAGAACAGGCTTGTGAGCTCAGTTCCTTATTGCAAAGCCCGAGACTCGCAACTTCTTGGCTGCTCTAATGCAGATAAGCATTTATGTTCCATAGATGTGCCTAGAACATGCTTTAGGCATTGTAAACAAGCTATAATTATATGCTACCGTACCACCGATGTCCTCGGCAACCAGCTATGATCCATTCGTCCACGTCTTGTCAGAACATCTTAAGGACGTCCTGCTAAATTTATTTTGTAAATGTTAAGTTGCCAATATCTTATTGACGTTCATTCTACTTTAGAATTGGACTCTTTCTGAACATTACATACTGACGTTGTGGAGATGTACGTGCTACGCATATCGGTTGGCTGCATTTTAAGTTTTCTTGAAGATTCTAGTTAAATTGAAGTATTGTAGTTAAATTTTTATGTTGATTAGATCTCTGAAAGTTCTCAATTGCCGAGATTTACTGCACATGAAATGCCATTCACGTTGAATGCGATACTTAAATTTTTGAGAAGTCAAAGGCGGAACCATAGGCTCAGGTTGGACTGCTGTGAATGCATGTCGAAAATTTTCAGATAATTTTTTCCGAAACGTCGTAATCCGTGGTTATGTCATTGTGCTGCTGATCACATGACGTCTAATGTATGTTTAACATGACAAAATACTTTTTTCGGACCGCACATAGACATCTAATCATGTTATTACTAATGTCATGCGCGAAGGCAGACAAACAGGAACATATATCTCACTCGATAACTGTCAATACGTGCTGTCACGAAAATTCGGCAGAGGCACTCGAGAGAATGCGAAAGCATTATAGTCCTTTTGGTAAAATGTTTTAAAGCATAACTCTTAGGTGCCCGTTCCTGCGGTGAGTGTCGGCGTTGTCCTTCTTAACCAAGCAAACGAGCACCGCGAAGGATGAAAGCGAACACGGAGGGCAGTGAGAGATGAGAAAGACGGCGATAGCGAAGAGAGCACGAGAAGGAAAGCGCTGGAGCAGGATGCACCGGCACCATGAGGCGGAAAGCTTAAGAAAATCGTGGTGCCGCCGCGCAAGACCGGCATTGCGGCGACGACGGCTACGAGATGGCGCCAGAGTAGCGCGCGTTGTCTGTATGGAAACGAAGCTCTTCATGAGCGGAGGTCTGTCTGCACCATCAGCTGTGAATTGCGCCAACTCTCGCGATCTCCCGATTAGCGAGGCATTCGCGCCACACTTCGCTTTGTTTGCAACGTGCCACATGAGACATTGTCTGCACCAGTCACTATATCGCGAAATGAGAACACTTGTACAGCTGCGCTCAAATTTCGCATTAAGGAGTATCATAATCGTCGGTGCTTTTATTTTATTATTATTTTTAAATCTGAGAATGAATGAATGAATGAATGAATAAACTTTAATATACCAAGAGACTCCGTGTGGTTAATCTCGGGTAGAGCCCTCTTGTAGAGCCCCACTGGCTGCCGCAGGTTGCCGGGCATGGTCTAATGTCGCCAGTTGACTTCTCAGTGCCAGCTCAGAAAGCCGTGCCTCCCAAGACCACGTTGTGAGTGTCTGTGATGCGCTCACCAGCCAGGATACTGCCTGGGCTGGGCGCGGAGCATACACTGGTAAGTAATGTGTGGCTGTGTGGTCGTTGCAACAGGAGCATACCTTGGTTGTGTACACCTCTGGAAAGATTGTGTGCAGTCTCGATATGTGCAGGTATGTGTTAGTTTGAAGGCGGCGCCAGTCCCTGGCTTTTTGGCTGCTTAACTTGGGATGTGGAGGAGCGCACTTCCGTATGGTCAGCCGTTGGTCCTCCAAAATGTGCCTGCTCCAAATGGTGGTCTGTGAGGGGACTCGAAGAGGGTTCTGTGGCTCTGCCAGCAAGTCCGCGAGCTACGCAGTCCACCTCCTCGTTGCCTTAGTCCCATGTGCCCTGGGCACCAGACGACCCCATGGTCCTCGGTCAGCGTGGGGCCCTGGCTATCGGTGACGCACTTCGGAAGTGTTCCTGTAAGATATAACCAACAGGCGGCTTGTGAATCCGTCAGGATATATGCAGAGTGACCTCTTCATTCTGCTGCTTTGATTGCGAGGGCTATGGCTGCTGCCTCCGTGGTGGAGCTTGATCTGGTGCAAATAGATGTGCAGACCACCACCTTGTTTTGGTTGGTTACTGCCGTTGCATATGTCGGTGTTTTGGGGCTTTGTGCTCGCACTTGCCGGCGCTTTTGGTTGTATAGCAGATGCATGTTCTTGGAGACTGGTTCCACGATGATGTATGCCTGTAGGCGCATCGATACGATGGCCCTTTCGTCCTGCAGTATTGGAGGGCGAGTGGGTATCCCAGTCTTTGCAGTAGTTTTCTGCCCTGGTGTACGTGGTGTTGAGTCGTTCTCATTGTGCGATTAGCGTCGCAGCTGGCAATTCTTCATATTTGTTATATATGCCGATAGACATGAGTCTGTCTGTGCTCGTGCAGTTCGGAAGTTTGAGTGCAGCTTTGTATGCGATTCTTATGACCTTGTCGATGTGCTCTATTTTGGTCTTGCGTGTAGCTTGGAAGGGTAGGGCGAAGGTGATTCGGGTGAGGATGAGGGCCTGTATGAGGTGTAGTGTCTCGACTTCTGTCATACCATCCTCACTTCTTGCTATTCTAGCTATGAGGGTTGTAATACTCTTGGCGGTGTGTTTGAGTTTGTCTATCGCCGTCTTTACGCTGTTATTTTCTTGTACGTGCATGCCCGGGATTCGTGCTACCGTGGTTCTGTTGATGCCCTGTCCGGCAATCCTCAGGTGGAAGTGTGGGGGGGGGGGGGGGGGATATACACGGTTGGACTGAGTGCGTGATGGTCTTATTTGCAGGTATTCGATTTCTTTGGGACGCATGTCATACCTGCTGCCTGAAGGTAGCTTTGAATCTTGGCTATAGCAGTTTGCAGTACATCTTACCGTTCTCCGAAGCATACTCGCTTAGTTGCCAAACAATATGCTGTCGACATCCAAGCTGCTTGATGCAGTTTGGCTCCAACATTCGCTGAACAGGCTGATTCCCTTTCCTTTAACTTTTGAAAGACCACGGCTCTTTATTTTACAGCGAAATTGAGGAGTTCTGCAACAAAAGCGAAAAGAGCGCTATGAGGAACGTGGAGAAGGAGCGGGCAGCGCAGCCACAAGGAGGAAAGCGGGGGAGCAGCGGGGGAAGGCACCTTGAAGAACCACCAGATGGCGCTCAGGAATACATGGCTGCGCTAACGGGAAAACAAAGTCTTAAGAAAGAAAAGTAGGAAATATAGCGCCGCGTGTCACAGCTCTGCCAGTCGGTGCGGTGATCGGTGCGATGCCTCAATATATATCGTGAAATGAAAACACGCATAGAGCTGCCCTCAAATTTTGCATTAGATAGGGAGTATCGTAATCGTTGATCTTTTTTTCCCCACGTTCTTTGTCCACGAAAGATCTCGAGTGCGTTCTAATTCGCCTTTTTAATTTTCCTGTGCTGCCCTCTGCCGCGCGCCGCTGGAAACGTTTTGGTAGGGGGCTGGGGCTTTCGCCGGTTTATTTGTGAACCTGCGCCCGTGTTAAGTGCGCATCGGTTGTGCCCGTTTCGTGGATTGCGAATAATTATTAATGGCTTCTGGGGGGGGGGGGGGGGGGGGGGGGGGGGGGGCAGCATGTCGTTCCTGGAAGCCATGTAGCACTCACCAACTGTATACATGTAGGGTGAGCAGACCTGAGTATGCTGTGTAGGGGGGGGGGGGGGGGGGGTTGCGGAAAAAATTACGGGAGGGGGGGGGGGTTGAACCCCCCCCCCCCCCCTGGCTACGCCCCTGAGATGTTGGCACAGCCGTTGGGCACAGCGCTGTGTCGCCGCTTGCAGCTTATTGTGTACGCGGCGATCGACGCGAAGAGTAGTTTATTTCAAATCGCTAAAGCTAGAACTGGACTATAAAAGCCCTTTCCTTCATCCTAACTTGCTTACTTTTCAGGACAGGTCCGCCGGTAGCGGGTGCGCGAACTCGACGGCGCCAGGCCTAACCTCCGCTGAATAGGATCAACGTTGGCTCAAACTTATGTACACGGATTGAGAGGGTGGAATCTTGTGCATTTCAACTTCGTAGGCATGTATTGACTCATTTTGAGCGCGATTATTTATATATACCAACGAAGGCGTTGCGGCTATCGCGTTATCGGTTCGACGGCTGATCGCGTGGGGTTCGGTCGAACGATTGTCGGCACGCTGATTTTATCGGTGCCGTCGACAAGAAAGCCCGTCGCAGTACAACTCGCGCTCGTCGGTTACGTCTTGTAGGCCTGGTATGATAAAATGGTCTCCGCGACACAGTGCTGAATGGTCGGCGAATCGTAAGCGTCCGCGTCTTGTCGGTCTCGTATCGACCCAGTGTTACCGCGTCTTGAACGAGTACGTGAAGTCGGGCACACGCTGCCACTACCAGCGAGCGAGGACCGACGCTGCAAGATGTCTTCGTCAGCAACGTGTTTTTAAGTGTGGTCGAAGTGTAACGCAGGGGTTTATCGATAAATTTGCTATTACAGCCATCAATGCAAGGCGGCAACTACGCGGTTCCCTGTGCAGTCTGGACGAAGCCCTCGCCGCTTTCTGTTAAAAGTGGAGTTGCAGTCTTACGCTACGCACGTTTTCGGTACCGCACCGACGTCGAGCTACCAGTGAAGTTTCAACGAGGTACACAGCACGAGTTTGCACTTGCAGTAGCGCGCGTGCGAGCGCATTTTTTTTTTTTTTTCTTTTCGGGGGACGTTTCCCCGAGACGGGGCCGCACGGCCGCGCGCGCGACCCTTCCAAAACGTTTCGCGACTAATCCGCCAGGGCAGGGCGCATGCGCCGTAGCGCCGTGAAAAAGGCGGATTGCGCCTCGGTAAGGCCAAATCAAAACGCGCAAAG